>NW_010393676.1:758-1542 GCF_000710305.1 Buceros rhinoceros silvestris | reverse complement strand
ACCAGCCACAGGTCAATTGGAAGAGTTTTGTACCATGACTTTAAGCATTCGAACAACTGCATTTTTGCTGAAGAACCTGCCCCTGAATTTACGTAGTTCTGAGTCATCCCACTCAGCTTTATGAACGCTTTCTTCCCAGGCACCCCCCGGAGACACATTTCCCATAATTGCACTGGCACCTACTGGTGAAATCTATCCCTCTTCAGAGGTGTGCTGAGTTACTCCCACCATCCTGACTCCTGCATTTCTAAGGGCAGCAGCAGTTAAAGGCCATTTTTTTTCTTCCATTTTAATGGCTAGTTTCTCCCACATCTTCGGAAAGCCTCGTAAAAATGCCAGGAAAGTCCTGACAAGCTAATACTCTATTTTCATATTTTATTTGAAAAAAAATATAAACGAATGAGTAATTAAAGCACAACAACAGACATGAAAAAAGAAGTCACTATGGTCAGAGGTCCTTGGGTGTTTCTATTAACCCAGTGGCCCCAGACAGGCAATAAATGCCTTCAATTCTTTCGTTCAGTTTAAAAAAAAAAATAGAGCTATTAGTTAAGACTATGAATGACGGGTAATCAAATGGTTGGCACTCTGCATGTCCATCAGTTTTTACTTTAATCACGACACACCCGCTGCCGTGTTTTCACACGTGATAGCTAGGTTTCCCTGAAGGTTAAAGGCAATTTTATTCCGAGATGCTGCCTGATAAGGCTGCCTACGGCAAGCGAATAACCCTGCTGGTTTTCACACCTGATTGATAACTGATGGTCAAGCCTTACACCGGTAC
>NW_010393676.1:0-638 GCF_000710305.1 Buceros rhinoceros silvestris | reverse complement strand
GAAAGAGCTCTGAATTAAGTCTGAGTTTACTGAAGTGTGTAATTGCCAATCCTAGAGATTAAAGCCCTTTACCCTTTGATTGCTGTCTCACCTATGAAACTGGTTTCAGTCACAATTCAGATTTTTTTTTTCTTCCACAAAATACCCGTGCAAGCTGTTGGTGTAACATTTCAAATACAGCGCCTGGCATTCAGTTATTCTTCTCTTTTGATCATGCAACTCGTGGCAAGAACAAAGTGCTCCCTGCCCACGAACCCCTTCCTGGTGGATTGCCTCCCACCGACACACAACTGCGCGGACACACATAGATGTACGCACACAGGTGTACACGCACACACCCATACCAAACCCCTGCGTATCTCACTCTGTGTGCTTTTTGATCCCCTATTCAAAAATCTACCGCAATTAAGAGGCGAGCGCTCACAAGCGTGATACGTGTATTACTGAAGTTAATCATCTCCTACTCCATGGCTGCGATGAATGAGCAATGCCGGGTAACAACTTCTCCTCCGCGCTCCTCACGGCACGGAGCCCGCTAGCAACACTACGCATTTCGGGGAGATGAATACGCGCCCAGGTGAGCCCCGCCTGAGGAAAAGAAGCGACCGTTACAACGGCAGCGACAGGGACGGGCGCGG
>NW_010393675.1:66092-67527 GCF_000710305.1 Buceros rhinoceros silvestris | reverse complement strand
TGGTCTATAAATCATAGGAGCCCTTTAATCAAAGGCCCTAACAAATGAAGCCCCTTATGTAATTTAAATACCTGCTGCCTTCCTTCTGCAAATACAAACTCTGTCATGCCTGGATATTTTTTGTCAAACCCATTACAGTCTTATGCGTTTTCTGCCTTTCTGTGTTGCTTGTCAAGCTCCTTGTGTGTCTTTGTCTTGGGGACCAGCGACAGTGAGAAAGGAAGCACAGGAAAAGGGCCTGGATAACATCTGCCTCGCCAAGGGGATCTCCTGCGCTTCCATCTGAGTCCATCCTTCCCCTGTCCACCCCCAAGGCCAGGGGCACCATGTGGGCACTCTTCAGCTGTGAACATGTCATCAAGTGAAGAACAGGCCCAAAAGTGGAGCAAGAAATGTAGGTACCTGTATACCTATATATACCTCCCCCTGAAAGGGGGGTGGGACAACTTTGAAAATTGGAAGGAGCCAAACCTCCCCAATTCTTGTCCTCCTCACCTCTGAAGAGTAGTGCTGGGATTGAACTTTTTGCTACACCCTGGAGATTTATTCTGGAGGGAATGAGCTAGTTTACTCAAGGATGAACTTCTGTGTGTTTAGTGCAGGTGGTGAGGATGCCAAAACCCATGACCGAACCAGTCAGAGAAAACATTTGGCAGAAATAGGCACAGTCTGTGAACTGTGTGTTTTCCACCTGCATTGGTGCTTTAGTCTGGCTGTGGAGGTACTCCAGAACACAAGATCTGCTTCAAACCCGTCAGTAGTAACCTTTCGGTTAAATCCCATCATCGCTGTGTTTGGGCCCAGGCATTGTACCTGTAGCTTCCAGATTAAGAAACACAAGTCCCAGTCCAGGTGCTTGTATGATTTGTTCACAGAGTGCACACGGAATCCTTAAAAATGGCTTGCAGAATATTCCAGTCCTTGGGCCTGAAGCAGCATACGTAAAATGGGTGGATGGATAGGTAAGATACTCACAGAAATGCGTTAAAATTACAAAAAAAGTAAGAGGGTCGTTTCTTTCTTGAGTGTATCATTCCACACAAAATCCATCACGTGATCACTATCATAGCTCTAGGAATGTCGTTTATTTTACCCCCTGAAGCCTCGTGTTGAAATGCTCCAGAGCAGCACATCCCACAGCTGTATCTGCTTATTCTGCATGTTAAATAAATGGTCTTTCAGCTCCGGGGTTTTTGATGCCTGTAATTATATTTCATAACAGTGAATCACCTGTTATTAGTAGGCTTTCAGTGAGTGAGGGTCCACGGGCTCTTCACTTGAGTTTCCTGACCTTCTACTTTGCAGACACGTGAATCCTGTATCCTCTTGACTGTTAGGAGGGGGTTTTGGTGTACTTTTTCTGTTCTAACCAGCATGAAGAAGCCTTTCCTCCTTGACACACTGTGCTGTTTAGAGACCTCTTTACCTGCTGTTG
>NW_010393675.1:50894-65975 GCF_000710305.1 Buceros rhinoceros silvestris | reverse complement strand
CCTGCTGTTGAGCCCCTAGCCACTTGCTGGTCTTTTTTTTTTTTTAAATTATTATTATTTTGTAAATTGTTCAGAAGTTCCCATTTAGAAAAGGAAGGGAGAGATGCTAAGAAGGGTTTGCACTGGTAGGACCTGTTTTACGTGTCATTGAAGGCAGCTGTGGCAGTACCACTAACTCCTACCTCCACACCCTGTTCACCCATTGAACGGGGTCATCAACTTCTTGGGTAATGTCTCTTCCTGTTTTGAAGAATCTCGTGTCCTCTGATGTAGTGGTATCACAGACAGAAGAAGTCCATCTAGTCAAGATTCTCCAACATGACTGATGAGTCAAATCCTCAAGTCTGGCAAACTGAGACACCTCAAGTATTTACCCCTTGCACCAGTACAGTGCATGTGGCACCCACCACCACCAGTGCTGCACAACTTTTTCCTACTGTGTACCTCAGAGCTAATACCGGCACAGGTTTTTAGAAGTGACTGGGTGAATAAGCCGTCTTTGTCGCACTGACAGTCAGTAAACTGGCAAAGCCAAAACACCTTTTGAGATGTAAGTTGCTAAACTTCAAAGATGCTCTTGAATCCCTTAGCATGGCCAATGCAAAAATCAAACTGATAACAGCTGGAAACCTGTTATTATATATTGCACAACAGTGCAATATATATAGTCACAATATAATAATGCAAATATTTACCAGCTCAAGAGGTCAGACTTTAATCCACTTTAAATCACAGCAGAGTGCTGAGCACTTAGTTCTTCCATTCTTGGAACTCACTGTCTCTGGGTCTTGTGGGAGCCCTGTAAATAACCGCTACACTTCTGAAAAAGAGCCCAGTAATGTTACTGTGACTTGCTGAAGTCCAGGCTCAAAGCTCTCTGCACTTCATCCATAATGAGACTGTAGCTGTGTGTTAGGTAAAAGAGACAAGGATTACTTCAACCATTTTATGATCAGTAGAACTAGACATTCAGAGCATCTCAAAGATACCTGGAGATTTTCCATGCCTCAGCTTTTAGTTGCTCCGTTTGAGATACTTCGTCTCAAAAAGTGCTAAGAAGTGAGAAGTGAAGCTGACTAAGAGCCGACAGCAGCTAGGGCAGTCAGGGCCATCCTCAGGGGCCCACCTTAGATCAGCCTGACACCGCAGGGTGCAGACTGGTAACTCTGAAATTGGATGTCCAGTGACTTGCCCTAGTTGGCTGCCGGACAGGCAGACCTGGTAGTCTGTGGGGTCCCCTACAACCACTGGCTTTTGGATACCGCTACAACACATTGTTTTTTCCATACAAAGCCCATCACCCCACTGCGCAGATGCACAGAGCCGCCTTGGGGCAGCTGTGGTGTCTCCACACATGAGCTACGCAGGTGGCGTAGCTGTAGCTGTTTGTTTCCCAAATGTCACGGCTGCTCCCCTCCAAGAACTGTAACACAGCTCTTAAATCTTTTCCATAATGAAGTGGTAAACATTACCGTCAAACCTCATGAATATTCACATCAGAATAATTTAACTAAAGTCCCAAGGGACCAAGGAGCCAATTGAAAGCGCAAATACACAGTTGTCTGTTTGGATGATGGATTTGAACAATACTTCACCATCCAAATGACTCAACATGTCATGTAAATAATTGCTTGTGATTGCAACATGCACTGAAGGTTTAGTTATTGATTCTGCAGCTCGCCTGTCGTTGTTCGTTAAACATTATAGGAGGCTGTCAAAACAGACTCCGCAGAGTGGGGCTGTGCATATGCGGGTGTAAGAGAGCCCCTTTTGGGGCTTCGCTCAGTAAGGCAGACTAAAATCGCGTTTTTGCAAAACAAGTGCAATTTGGATTGCTGCTGAGTGCATGAGATGACTGAAAAAGACTGTGTACAACTTTAATTAGGGTTGCATGGCTATTCTCATATATCAGTACTGACTTTTTATTTAATTAGTAAATCCTAGTCTGCTGTAGCCACTGGATTAGGGTATGATCTGATCCTTAACGAAGCAGAGATTGACATCATCAAAGAACACTTCTATTTAATTTTTAATTAAAGATTAAAAGGAAGTCCCCGCCCTCCCCATTGTAGCATCTACGTTTATTTTTGTTTTTCAATGCACGGTATAATAGGAATACATAATTTGTGAATATGCAAATAACATTCCAGGAAGGATCGACATTTAAAGGCACAGCACATACACATTTCCCTGTGCAATATTCATGCAAATTAATTCAGTGAAAAATTCAGTGCACATTACAACACATCTCTTACCTTCAGGCAGAATTATACTGCTATACACATCTTTTCTTTCTTCCACAGCCTCTGAAAACTGGGGGTTCTTTTCATTTTCTATCTCAGTTGTAGGAAGACAGATTCCACTCAAAAGTAAAAGCAAGCAACTCAGTCTCTTCCGTTGCCTCCTCTTTAGGGACCCGATTTGGCAAAGCTCTCAGAAGAGGTGCCTGAGACAGGTGGGATGAATTTTCCCTTGGAAGTTTCACCGCAGTGCTACTCGTTCTGTGCGGTACCGCAGGGACCACCACTCTACAGCATAAAGAAAGCCTCAATGATTCAGACCAGTCACGACAGCTCTCAGAGGGCAATCGTGAAATGCTGTGGATGGCACCACTTCAATGCTTTCATGACGATGTGGTGTGATTTTCTGTCATCTGAGCATCCCAACGCACTGGTAAGGAAAACAGAAAGAGAATTGAGTGTAAAGAAAAGGGCATAAGAAAGAAAAGGAAACACCAGAGATACCCTATCCTGTTGTAAGCAAAAATCTCCCTTAGACACCACGGTCTCCATTACATCCCTTTCTCTACTCAGGTCTGTAACCCCAAAGCAGTAAAAAGGAGATTTACTTTTTTCAGCCCCTACGTGTCATGGCTGAAAGAGGGCCATAAAAGGGGCTCCTCAATCTAAAGATTCAGTCTGAATATGTGTTTTCTTAGCAAAATAAATTTTAAAATCGCATTGCCATTGATATTGGCTATCTTTAATAACCAATTATCATACCTGCATAAAAATGCAGGTTAGGAATGACCAAAACAGTTTGTGAATGGTTTGACAGAGAAGTAATGTGATGAGACATTTGGTGTCATTACCTTTTTCCAGAACTGCTATAGCAAACGACACCACGTGTTCTGGTCTGCTGATGTATGCCATATACCATGTATTTATACCACACATAAAAAAGGGTAGGTAGCAACCTCCTTATAATCCTGCACCTCTATCAGTGTCAAATGGGTCGCAAGAAAGAGAGAGTCAAACCCACCGAGATGGGTGATGAGCTAAGAGATCCAGCTCATGGACGTTGAAGTGCTCCATTCAGATGTTCCCTGGACAGCCAAGGATGAGACAGAGTGACTGACCATCCGAACTTCTCCCAGGAGGTGTCCGTTTCTCCTTTGGCAGAACAGGGAGTCTTCTGACATCAACACGCAGATGTTCAACGTAAGGTGAAATGGATCTCTGCCTCAGTGGCTAACTTTTCATTCAATCTCTCCTTAGCTGACTTACCTTCAAAGTCTTAAAACGTTCACCTTCCATTAACATTACCTCAGCATCTCTGGTTTGCTAAATTAAAGCTACTGGTGGAGTGATAGTCCGCTCGTGCCATCACAGCAGGCTTGTGTCTGGCCATTTTGCAATAAGCAATTAAAAATCCTTCCCTTTCCGTTCAGGTCACCCTCTCTTTTTGTGGGAGTTATTTGTGCAGCACACCTAAAAGATCAGGCTGTATACTAGTTTCATGACACTTAAGTTGCTCCAGATCAACGTCTTCTTCCCTCTATCCCCTCACTTAGTCGGTGCGTATGTTTGCGGACACCTCGGCGCACGGAAGCACTTGTGGTGTGCCTTGGTGTACACCTTAGACACAAAAGCAAGGTGCGTGCCTTACATCGTGTTCTGTGCTGGAGGCTGTGCCACTGCAGAAGGACACAACGCTTCAAGACGTTCTTGAGTCCATTCTAATGAACTACATTCCCCAGGTACTTTGCTTATTTTTCTTTTGTGCATCTGAGCAGATTTGGATGATTAAAGTTAAACTGTAGTGTTAACATACATTCTTCTGTAAAATTATGCTACCAGAATTTTTTTTCTTTTCCATTCCTGTGTCATCAGATGCACCCGGACTGGTTTTTTAAGCCTTTCACATACAACAATAATCAGATGATAACGGTATGCTAATTTCCTACTGAAAATGGACCAGATGTCTACAATATATTAAACAAACCTTGGTTGCTTATTTTGTTTGGAGCTCACACTTCCGTTGGAAATATCTATAGCAAACTGTCCTCCTGGACTAATCTATCATTTTAAAGAGAGGACCAAAAAAATAGATTAATCAAAGGGCTTGCAGTTATTGTCTCCCCCCTGTTAGCTCCAATTCATATATCATTAGAGAAAAAAGCCTGTCAGCACGGTGGGATCTTATCTCCTGGAAAAAAAAAATCTTCAGTTAATAATTCATTTTTAAAAAAAATCTGATGACAAAACACACAATTAAAATACTGGCTTTCCTAACATTTCTATATCAAGGAAAGCCACGTCAAACAGCACACTACACCCCTTTCAGAAAGCACAGATATTTTGCCTAAAGAAGCTGCAGCACATCCACGGAGCTGCAGCTGTGGTAGTTTGATCCAGCAGTGTTCATTTTAGCGTCACGTCAGGCCACAGACAGGCAAGATACAGGCTGTACTATAGATACCCAAAGGGCTTTGATACAGCTCAACCACAGAGGTAAAATTTAGGAGGAGGAGCACAGAGAATTGCTTCGGAGTGGCCTCGGCATTGAATTTCAATTATTTTTCCCATAAGTGCAGTTTCACTACTTGATCTAAGCCCTTTGAAGTCACTGGCAAGAGTAATGGTCTCTATTTCATGTAACATGTTCACGCACATGAGAGGATGCATGTTTCTAAAATGGACCTGGCTCTTTGTTCAGAGAACTAGGTAGGAAGTGCTGGATTTTCAGCTGTGTGCAAAGCACAAGCCTCCCTCAGCTAGATCCAGCTCAGCTAATCCTAGGCACCAAATAAACTGCCCTGCAGGGGTTTCTGTGCAGAGCAACACTGCTCCACTCTCTCCACCCAACTTCTAAAGTTAGCTGGGATGAAGGTCTGCAAAGCCTGTGCTGCATCCAAGCTGGGCTCCTTCTGCTGTCATCTGGTCAGAAGCCGGAGGTCACCACGACGTATCTCACCTGGGGACGTGGGTTTTCACAACAGCTCTTGTCCTCAGGCACTGAACGTACTTGTCTTTGAAACAGATCACGATGCGGCTGCTGGTGGGAGTTTTTTACTTATGTCCTGGTTCAGCTGGTCACATCTCGTTGCTCTCGTGCTCTGCTCGTGAGTCTGGCTTGGGCTGACTCTCCAGCAAAAAAAACCTGGAAGCAGCAGCTCTCATGTGCTTCTCAGTCTGGCCACAGGCTGCTTCACAGCTCTTTGCAACTGCCTTTGGTTTAATTTCCACGGCTTTTCTGAATCTGCTCGTATCTTTGACATACACTCCAACCTACGTTTGCCTTTTGCCTACAGTGTGCCCACATGACAAAAAAAGGTTCAGGTCTGTTATTCTCTAAGTAGACGCCTCTAGTAACGCCTACGTTAACTATTTTTATGATAGTCTATCTATGTGTTTTTAGTTTTCTGACTCCTGCCTGTGCACAAGCATCCATCAGCTACCCCACCTCCAGAAACCAGGATGATTCTCTTCCATTTTCATGCCATTCTCTTCACAGGAGGGAAGAGGTCTGTTCAGCATTTTCCAGAACTGTCTGGGATTTCAGCTGAGTTTGGTGGTTAAGCACAGGAAATTTTGGACCGCCTGTTCTATTTCATTTATGACCTCACAAAGGGGTTTATTCCTGGCCAGCAGAACGTGCACTTTAGCTCATACCAATCTTGGCTGATACTGTGGTGTGTTTCTTTTTTATGACACCTGCTCTTCTTTTGCTGCAATTACTGATGGGTTGCTTTAAAGGTAACTATCTTGCACTCATGTGCTGCCTTGTATAGTCCTACATCAGTCTTTGCTTCCATTTTGGATACTACTGGGACATAAACCACCATTAGGCTGCTCACCAGCACCTGCCAGATGCCTGGCACTCTCTCTAGGGTGAGGCTCAGTTTATGTACAAAAACCTTTGTAACCAGGCAGATGCTTTTAAGTTTTAGACCAGCAGGTCTCTGGAGAATGCTGGCATCTTGACTGGATGGCTCATTTAGCTCAGTATGCCAAAAAATGGGTCTGGCATTACATTTACAACTTCTGTACTTCATAAATCTGCCCTCAGTCATCAGTAGTGGGAAATAATGTCTTACTGGCTCGCTGTTAAACAGTGCAACTCCTCACGTTATCTGTTGCTATGCCCACTATTAGGGCATTGCCTTCCTTTGAACTAGTCTAAGAAGGTCCAACATTGCTTCATATTTTTGCAGCCTTTCTAATCTGCTTTTAAAGTGGAATCTGCATTTCAGTAATCTAATAGGGTAGCACAGGGTCCACTCTTGTTTCAGCATATCTCCAAGCTCCATTGCCTCTCAATTATTGTTGAACCACTAGAACAAACCCATAGTGATAATTATGTCTCCTCTGGTCAAGAGAGGGTAAATGTGTGATGCCAGATGCCACACTTCTGTTTTTCTGCTGTGCGTGAATGTGTGTGTGACGACCTCTCAGCTATAACATCCCGCATTTGATTGCCGTTGGTGTGAAAACAGTTTTATGGAGCACCTGTCCTAAAAGGGATTCTTGTCACTGGTGCTGCACTGACTCCACAGTTCAGATGCAAATTGTTCTGGTTGTTGATCCATCAGCTTAGCTGTTGAAGGCAAATACTGGCGTCTTTTCTAGCAGTGTATGTATGTTGACACATCACACTGTAGCTGCCCTCTTCTTTCACTAGAAACCATCATGAGTACTTCTGGTCCTTTCTTTCTCAGCTGTCATGTGAAGATATTATGTGGTCCCATTTCCCAAGGCTTTTGCAAGGCTGGTATAAGTTGAGTGTTTTGCTTTCCCCGTTTATTCTGTTTTCCACACTTGTGCTGTCAGACCATGCTGCTCGCACTCCCACCCAGGCCAGCTTTCCTCTGTGGTTGACCTTAAGACTGTTGTAAGGTGCTCTGCCACCCTAAATGCCTGACAGGGTTTTATTTATTTTCTGGATACATCTGCTTTCCTTGTCATCCTCCAGCATTTTTCTAGAGTAAGATCAGTTCCTCTCAGCTCTCTCTGCATCATGTGTTCCCCAGAGATCTCATCTCTAATGAGGACATCTTTCATGTTTCCAGAACTGCCTGACATCCTTTCAAGTCCTTTGTAAAACATATTCAAATGCAGTATTGAAAAGTGCTGCAAAGGGTGCTTTGAGCTCTCCTGTTCTACTTCATGTTGGGTGAAAGGGGCTCCTCACACAGTCAATGATCACGTTTCAGTTGGGGGGGTTGGTAAAATCCAGGCAAGGAGATGGTAACTACTTAAACTGCTCTCCCTTCATCATTTGGGATGATCTTTCCATCTCCTTCAGTTTTTACATCTCTCCTACTATCTGCTATTATGTCTAGCTACAAAGATACATTCGCTTCTTCTTCTCCTCCTCCCAAGAGGCAGTGAAAAAAAGTCTTTTAGTCCTCTATACAAAGTGGATTCTTCTTTCCAGTACTCTAAAGCTTTTGCAATGTGTTTTTGCCAGGAAGCTTTCAATTCCCATTGATCTGGATTCTTACTTTGCCCTGTGTCCAGGTACTGCTTTGCTCATCTGCTGGTCACCCATCCTGCTTTGCTGGGAATGCAGCTAATCCCCTGCCAAATGCAGATGCTGTGCAATAACGTGTGGTGGCTTCTTGCTTCTGAAACCAAGATGGCTTTTTACTGCATGTTTGCTGTGTCTGAAGCTGCCATTCTAAACACCTCCACGGACTGACTTCCTGGGACATCCTTTAAAATATCCCTCCCTGCACCTTATGCTTGTCTCTGGAAGGCCAATGCAGTTTACTGCAGACCAGTTCTAGGACAGAAATGTGGGAAAGCCTTGGAGCTTAAGAAGTTTTCTTTGCTTGGTTTGCCCTGCAACTCTCCTATTTTGGTAATAAACACAAAGCTGTATGACAACTATCCATTATATTTCTTAAATGAGCTCGTGGGCTTCATCCTGGGCAAAGTGATGAAGTGTCCATATCAAAAAGGAATTAAAAAAAAGGGGGAAAGCAAGCAAGCAAAGATCGAGTAAATTTTCAGGCTGCTCCAGCCTTCTAGGCTCTGGACAGCCTCTTTGATGCATTTAATCATTCGTGGCATGGATGGAAATCAAGAATCTGGAGAGTTTTCCTCGGAGGGAGCAGCAGAGGTGTGAAAGAATAGCTGCGACCCTCTGCCTTCAGGCCTTCTGCTCATCACGGTGTCTCTCTCTCCAGGGTTCATCACTAGCATTCTCCGTCATTGAAACAAGAACATGAACTTCACAGTTCAGATTTTGGTCAATCTGTAGCTGGAAGCATGAGAAATCCTGGGGTTTATCTTTTTCTTTTGATACAAACCAATAAATTGGCTCCAATTCATTCATAACCTGCTCAAAAGACTCAAACTTTTTGACAAAATGTGGGCTGGAAACCACATCTGCAGGAAAAGTGAAAAGTGTGAACAGCTGCATTGTACTTTGCTCTGGGTTCCCTAACAAACATCTCACATCGCTCCGAAGTAGCCTTTTCTGATTCGAAGGGATCATCCTGAGTAAAGGTTAAGGGGAAGGAGCTTACACGACAAGCTTCGTTACCTCCTGCCATTTCTCTTTCTGTTTGTGTTCGAAGGCCAGGGAGAAAGGAGCAAATGATCATTGCAAGAACATATGGTTTAGAAAAGGATCCTTTTAGAAAATAATGTATTAGTTAAACAGGACTGCATCTTGCCAAAATGACATTATTATAACATCATCCCTTACAATTACCAGCACAGCTGAATCAATACTGTGGAGAGTATAAAGAAAAACTGGCTACAATGGAACTATAAATTCTGCAGAAATTATTGTAGCAATTTTCTAGTGGTTTGGAATAAGCTTCCTAAACCTCTCAACCACTTCAGCAGATTGTCTGTCCCATGCCACAGTTCTGTTAAAACTATCGTTTGCCTGTGGCAGCATTTTTCAGCTGGTAGACACAAGCCTGGGGAATTTGCATCCCACGGAAATGTAGCTGTGACAGGAAAAGGTCACTTTTGCCTGCAACTTGCATCTATTGGCTTAAAATACCCTAATAGATTAAATCCTATTTTTCTAGATATCTGGGACAAATTTGCATTGTGCAACAGCTCTTCAGGTCACCTGAATTAGCGGAGAGCAACTGAAATTAAAAAGAGTAATGCCGCTCCACTCTAGCTGAGGAACAGCTCCGTATTTTCAGCTATGTGCTGAATCATTTCCATTTTGTCTGCCACAGTAAATAAAATTTGGAACATATTAAAATTAATCGCCTGAATATATTTGGTCTGTAAAGTTGGACTGACAATACAGTAATTCTTTCCAATGCTTCTTGCTGTTAATTAGGTGCTGAAACTCAAAGAAATAGTATTTTGCTGCATTTATTTCTTGGGTAGATAAACCTCAGACAGAAAGGATTAAATAATAATCAGTTCCACAACCATGAATGTTTTTAGATCTATAAAGACACTGGTTCTTTTTATGAGACTCCATTGGGGTGGTTCATCTCACAACAGCACCTGCTGGCCGGTAGCTAGTTGTGGACTGGAAAGAGGATTTTCTGCTAGTGCAGGACTCCACCAAGCTCCCTGTGCTCCAGTGGAGTTGCAAATGCTCAGCACCTGTTCCATCAGGCCAGCAGATGGTCGCAATTTAAGGAGACTCATAGGCAAAATAACCTCCATTTACTTCAGGCTCGCGTGATGCTCCTCATTGCTTTGCTTGCCTTCAATATTTTGTGGATGAAGAAACTCGTTGGTGTTATATAAAATAGGCAAAGACCGCTTAGTCAACAGAGCACAGAGGTTCACTTTACTGCTCATAGGCCTAGTCAAAAACCTGCTGGAACTGACAGAAAGGTTCTCAAGGAGACTTAACTTGGCTTGGGTCACAATCTACGGACAGATCCAGCTTTAATATTGGTCTGGTTGAAGATGTCTTTGCTCATTGCAGGGGGATTGGGCTAGATGACCGTTAAAGGTCCCTTCCAAGACAAACTGTACTATGGTTCTGTGATTCTATGATTCTGGTCCTTTCAATCTGTGCGCTTCATGAGACTGAGCTTTTTATTGAAATACCAGCTGATGTCTGGGCACCGTACCTCCCTCTGCTTCTGCGATATCCTGCAGCGTATGCATTGTCCAGCTCGTCTAACCTAAAAGAAACAGCAGTTTGGTTTGGTTTTTTTCAAAGTAGATCAATCTCTTAATTCACATCCCACTGCAGGCACAAGAACACTGTCCAGTGAAAGAGATGAATGACTAATATAAATAAAGAGAGCAGGGAATAGAAATTAACTGGAAACAAAAACTGCTACAACATCATCTTTTAATGTGCTTCCCACTTTCTGAAGGGAACAAATTTATTCACAATTACAAACTTTTCTCGGGGAGGTGATTCTATCAGCTGACATAGGGTTATCCCCATAATGATACGTAAATACCGTGTTTTCCATTTCTGTATTTCATGCCATGAGTAATTATGTAGATCATAACATCTGAAATCTGAGCCGAGTCTGAGTTGAGGATAGTGTATGGTTAGCTTAGAAGACATAACTCTTCTACTCTAGAATAAAAGACCTACTTATAATTCAGATGAACATGGGCCATCATGAATTGTCAAGGTTGAATTTTTCCTGCTTCTTTCATGCTGTCAAATTGACATGACTTTTGACACTGTGGTAAAATATGCTCATATTTTGGGGCTGGAACGAAAAGGACAGTGGATCTAGTGGGTGGAGGAAAAGCCCTCCAGTGGAGCAAGTCTCAAGATTCATTACACTCTATGAACAGTGACATTTCCGGATCAGCAGTGCAGGAATGTTAGGGCATAGCATATATTTGTCTGCTGACATGAGAAGATTAGACTCAATAATCAAATTAAAGAATTGTCAGTGTCACAGTTCTCTGCTACCCACGGGTTTAAGAATATAATTGTTTCTTCTTACGCATTTCCCCCTAAGCCACCCATCTGAACACAGCAGAAAGTTTCAAACAGGCTATTTCCTCCACTAAAATATAAACACGCAGATAAATGATACAGTGATCCACATCGTTTGATACAGATTTATATTGGTAGTAGTGGGATTTTATATTTGAGGAAGGGTGTTGAAAAGCTTTTTTGTACTCGTGGAAGCCAAATAAAGAGCCACTTCACCTCAGGCAAAGCCATTAGGTTGGTGACATTTTTACCCCTTTTACAGTGGGACAGACCACTGCTTGCTTTACAACACATCCTGTGAGTCCCAGCAAAGATGAGAACCTGGACATATGTGTGATCTGTTCTGGGTCAGAGACATCAGGGCCCAACTCATGGAGGTCAGAGCTGATGGGAAGAAGGTACCTGAGGATGCCACAGAGAGTCTGTTTGTCTAACTCAGTGCCATCTGTCAAGGTGTCCATGGCTATTGGCAAAAAAATATAGAAAAGGAGGTTGGATCTACTGATGGAGAGGGTAAAGGACTGAGTGGTGCAAGAAGACCTGCAAAGACTGCTGAACTGAAAGAAAACACTGAACCCAACACTGATCAAGACTGGGGCACCCGCTGATTCTCTTAGGGAACAAGGAAACACCTTTGACAGATGTGTGGAAAACAGAGTCCACTAAGGCAGAGCCTAAGATGTCTTAGGCATGTCACTGTGTAGGTGGTACTCTTACAGACCTAAAAGTGACAGGAGGAGTCAATATTGTAAAAACTCCAATTTTGCTGTCATGAATGTTAGTTTTTACTGCATTTTTTCATATGATTTTACAATTTTTTAGAAGCTAGCAGTTATGAACCTTTTGGACATTTTTATACAGACCTTAGATTTCTACATGAGCTTAAGCATTGCCTATTTGTTACTATGATGACAATATGACACTTGTCTTTTAAAACCATAGTTATCCAAAGGTGGGTACCATTCTAGTGCTGTGTAAGACTAAAAGAGATGGTGTTTTCCTGTGAAAGGGAAATGAGACTCCTAATGAGAGCCTCTTAGTGAATCTTGAATCTTAGCAGGTCACCCACAGTCAGGCTTAGGTACGAAGTATGTGTCTCTTGGCAAAATTCTACTTGTAGTTTTCAGTTTTAGTTAAAATAATCTTTCAGCTCAGCTCATACTCAGACTGGTCAGAAGTTAACGCTGAAGTTAACTTCTGAGCTGTTACGCACTGGCACAGAAACAGACGCAGAGTATGTGTTAGGATTTAATACACGCCCTTTCCAAAGCAATCATAACGGTAACTGAAATCCTGTGTAGACCAGGAAACCTGCTGTGAAGTTTCCTCCCTATCACATGCACCCTTTACGAAAGCAGTCAAACATTCTGATTCTGTTCACAGGTTTCTCAGGGTCCCAGTGTAACTGAGAAAGATGTAAATATGTCTTTTCTTCAGGACCGGGATAAAATAGCCATTGAAGGTAATAAGAAGTAAAGTCGTGCTGAGTTCAGTCAGCACAGGATCAGACTACAGACACTGGGAGAGTGAATCTTCAACGGCAGAATATTTTGTAGAGGTAACGAACAAGTGAGGCACTGACAGAGTGGTCTCCCTGGAAGCCTGCTGGCACCTTTGGGACCCCAACATTTCCAGCAGGACTGTTGTGATTTACAGGTTGTATAATATTTCTTCTTTCCACTAGGTCTGGGTTTGTCATGTGCTTCTCCGTGAAAGAAGTTTTTTCTCATATTTGAAAGGCTAGTAATCTCCTCCCTCAAGATATTCCCAGACCTTTACTCATCCTGATTAGATTATTGGATAAACATATTTCATAAGGACAGAAGGAAGTGTTACGCCCAGCTATTGTGATGTTATGAATAATACAAGAGAAACAATATTTATCTTGCAGGTCCTGCATAGATCTTAAATATTACTCTCGTGATCATTCTTGGGAACATGTCTCTCCTTAGTCCTTTCTGGTATGACTTTCAAGGAGAGGTTGAAGGCTAAAATATGAATTCCATAAGTTATGTCTAGTGCATGTAGACACTATAAAAAGGTATCTCTACTCACGGTGTATGTGGCAAGAAGGAATTTCACTCAGGAAAATAATTTTAACAGAATAATTCTATTTATTAAAATATGCCTCCCGAGTCAATCATTTTTCTTTTTGTTTCATCATTGATAGTTGAAATGATTCTATTTGGCTGTACTCACTTGTGCTTCTATTTAGTAAAAGGGATTATTGGTTCCTGTCCTGCCTGCTCTTTTATTGAAGTAAAATTAAACAATTTCGGGATTCAATTATTAATACCCTCCATCTATAAACCATGTCTTCATCTATAAACCATATTGACATTCAGTCTAGACATCTCAAAGGAGGATTCATTTCATGAATATCAATAAACAGATTGTAAGGACACTAGGAATATTAAATTATTTCAAAGCATTTGACAGTTGACAGTGTTAATACAATAATTAAAAGCTCACATCCCTTTAAAAAAAAATGCTGTTCAGCATTTCCATGTAGGAAGCAACAAAGTCCTTAGAAGGTGTAAATCAACATTGCTGTGCTGTCAGCATTGGTCTGCGCGGATTTCCACTGCTCTCTGTACTACCTTCGCAAATAAATGCTCTTTTTGCCCTGCAGATTCCTTCAGGAACCGGCTTACCTTTAATCTATGCCCAGTTTGGCACTAACTTTTCATCCAGAAGGAGGTAAAAATCCATTTGAAAATGCCAATCCTCTCCCTCGGACCTCTCCTTTGAAAAGGAAGTGGCAGATAACCCAGTAGACTGAAGACCTGGCTGCCCACCAAGAGGCAGCTTGGAAAGGACTGAGTGAGGGAGCAAACGGTAAAAACTCATGGCAGACTCCTTCTGCCTCTCTCAGTGCAGCTCGTGTAAACCTTCCCTGGGTAGGAATCCATCAGCTCAGAAAAGTCTAATGATGGAAGACAGCAGATTTCTGCCGGGCATTTGTCTTAGCAATGACCTTCCGTGAAAAAAATACAATTGACCACAGGAACACAAATCGTGTCAAGGGCTTCTTTGAAATTGCCTCTTGAGATGGCTGGGACCTAATGTCAATGCTCCATGTGTCTGAAAACAGGGAAGGCAAAAAAATATTACAAAGCATTTAGGGTTCTTAAAGGAGAGATAACACGGTTAATAGAATGCTGCCCTGTGGGGGTATACCACTATGTTTTGGTTTGTTCTGCTAAGATACCCCTAGTTCAACATACACCCAGAGTTTCTTGTGGAGCAGACTGGTGATGTCATCACCCGGAGCTCCCCGCTCCCTGCTGCTGGGACTGGAGGCAGGCTCACAGTTTGGCTGTAACTTTAGGACAGTTGTACGGGCAATTATATGGATGGCAAGGATTCAGAATGACTGTCGTTGATGCTAAATTAATCTTGGGAGAAATACTCAGCCTTAAGTAGTGGTTAAGAGGTTCCTCACTTCAGTGGGATTAAAACTCAAAACTCAATAACATTTAATTTGAGTGATTGGGAGCTTCTCGGCCCTCACCATTGTAACCTGAACCTGCCGTTGTGCAACACACTAATTAAAACTGGCTTAAATTTCTCCATTTGGAACTTAATTAACAAGGACTGAAGACAATGCCGCGTGTGCTTATTTTACCCACATCTCCTACAGAAGATCACTGATAATTTCAGTTGTAACCCGTGGGTGCGCAAAAATGAAGAGGGTTATATCCCTAAACCGATGACACTTTAATGATGTGTGGAAATAGCCTGAGGTGTGAACTCACTCCCATGAGGGCGGCAGCTCCAACCCAGGTCAAAAGGTGCATTCAGGCTTCCCTTTGCTGTCAAGTCTGTGCATTCCAGGCTCCCACCACTGCCTCTTTGTCCTCCCACCAGCCATCCACCACTGCCTCCCTGGGGGGTTCCCTCCTCCTTTTCTTCCACCACACTTCCACCTCCCCATCAACGACTGCAGGA
>NW_010393675.1:48816-50791 GCF_000710305.1 Buceros rhinoceros silvestris | reverse complement strand
AGGAATGCCAGTACAGAGCCCAGCTGATGAGCTTAGTGCTTTAGGCTCTGACCAGGCCCCTGATTTGCAGAAGAAGTTGCTATGTTCTGTGAATAAGGGATATCTCAGGACCACCCAGCCTAGCCCGTGTTGTTCACAGCTAGTCTGTGCATGACTGGAGGAACTAGGCTGTGAGGTTTTTAACCACTTGCCGAGCCTGAGGAAATGCCACTGATGGCTAGTGCAGGATTTACCTCCTGCTGCAAACTGCTGGGTGATCCTCAAGGACCAGGTGCTCTCCCCAGCAGCCTGCACTATCCTAGAAAGTCACTGACACTTGCCAGTTCCGTGGAAAGAGCCTCTTGCAAGAGGCTGCAATCCCACACTGCTAGCCCCAGCAGGACCAGCCAGCGTAGTGAGGGAGTAGCCCTGTCATGTTTGTGGTACCCCTAGATCTTGTCTGGGGAGCTGGTCCACCCCATCTCCTCCCCTTCACTAGCAAGGCATGGATGGCCTTGAAGTCTCTTTCAGATCAAGGGCTATATGTATCCCTGTTTCCCCAAACTCTTCTGAGGATTGATTCAGATTTCCATCTAATCAGGGATGCCTCTGAAGACCTATTGGTCCTCTACAGTCGAGACATACTAATTACAGACCTGGCTTCTGCCTTCACTGCAGGCAAATTGTTTTTCATTGTGAGAGAAATGCTGCCCTCCAGCTGTCAGGGCAAGTTACTCATCATCCTGACCAGTTCATGCTTTATAACAAATGTACTTTATAAAAAAGCTATCAGGAAGACTAATGAACACTGCTAATAACCAGTAATCAATCAGCATTAAAGATTATCTCACCAAAACGTTCAAGGGGTGATACTGGCTTTTGAGGTGATCGCCAGACCCCATCCCTGGGTGCACTGGTTTCCCACTAGACAACGAATGTAAAAAACTCTCAAAAATGTAAAAAGGAGCTAAAGTGTGTGTAAGATAAATATTATGGTCCACTGGATGGGGCACACTTCCATTCTATTCTGGCTGGGGCTGGTTTTCATTCTGGTTTTAACAGAATTTAGGTGAATGCCTAATTTATAACCAAGGATATCTTCTTTCAAGGAACTGCATCCCGTGGAGCGCTGACACACCGAAGGGGTGCGTGCTTCTTGCAAATATGTCTGCATCGGCACATTCAGTACAGACCTGTTAGACTAAAAAGTGTCCCTTTTGTTTGTGTGTGTCTGTGCACAGATGATGCTGAGCAAAGACACGGGCTACCGAAATGCAGAATTGGGTCAGAAACACATGCAGAGTGCTTGCTGGCTCCTAACTACTCTTCCTACGCCACTTGCCCTTCCTTTTGCATGCCCTCATAGAATGCAGGATGGAAAAGCATGATTTGAGAGGTATTTTGATGGTTTAGGATCTTTAATGTTACCCTATAACTTCTTAGCCATGTTTTTCCCACTTGGCTTTCCGTTACAAGACAACAAGGTGAAGAGAAATTTGCACACTTATATCCTTTCCCCTCCAAACTCCCTTTCCACTTAAACAAGGCTGATAAATCACTCTACCGGTAGTCAGAGTGGATGTCTTCTGCCGTTAGGCTCTCACTCCTAGGCTAGCAAAACCCAGTGAGTCCAGATCCCTGTCACTCTTGTTGCCTGCTGTAGCATAGTGACAGCATCGAAACGTCCCCTTGGACTGACGGCTGAAGCGTGGGGTTTTGCTCAGGATGCTGGGCCTCTTCGGAATTTTTTTCATGAGCCTTTTACATTCTCTCCTTTTGCAGTAATAGAGAATATCCTCTTAGAGTGTAGATCAGGCAATTTTACTTCAAGTCAGTAGAGGACTATAAGCTTGCCCAGATTTGGATCCGAACTATGATGTTTCTAAGCTGTCTGGAATGATGGTGTTCGCTGGTGCTGGAAATGGCAGAGCAGCTCCTGGTTTGTGTGCTGCTGTAATCGAACAGGGCAGAATTTACACACTATTTCTTTTCCCTC
>NW_010393675.1:42938-48749 GCF_000710305.1 Buceros rhinoceros silvestris | reverse complement strand
TAATTTACACCCTCTTTCTTTTCCCTCTGTCTTAGGAGTCACAGATCTTCCTATTTGCCTCTTATACTTTCAAGAACATTGTGAAAATATCAGAAGAATTGTTCTTCCTTTATTTCTATGATTTTATACTAGCAGCTAAAAGCCCAAACATGCAGAAATTCCCTGTTAGAATGTTTACATACCTTGCACTTCCTTATTTGCTGTATTTGCTCTGACTAGTAGGTAAGAAGGATGAAAATAACTCACATATCAGTTAGCCAAAATCTGATTGTGATTCACAGGTACCCAGTTTCCTCCTTGCAAAAACGCCTCTGAAACTAATATGAGATAATATGAGATAGATAGAAAACATCATTTAGGGAATGTTAAAGCCTATGTCTCAATCAGTCAGAAAGCTGGCACCCAGTACCTTGAAATTAGGAATCAGACCGTAAGGGAAGCACATTGCCTTGCAATTAAGTACCATTTCTTTGAAATGCTTTCATTCCCAATGCACTTCAGAAAACTTTTGAGTCGTATCCCAGCACCAACCTCACAGGGACCAGCTGGAACAGCAGACTGTATGTGACTAAATTTTCAGGAACCCATAAAAATTTCAAGACAGTTTTAATTGCTCAAAGGAGGAAGGGTAGTAATTGGGAGAGAGAAAGCTAGCTCATATTTTCTGAAGGTAAGTATTTTATCTCTGTCTCAGCAAATCAGAGCCTTTTTTTGTTTGTCTGTTCAAACACCCTGCCTTGGTTTGGAACAAGACAGTTAATTAGGGTAGGTAGGTAATCACCAGGGATTAGATCCACTTGTAATTGGGAACGTTAATTTGACAGGAAACACTTTCTTTAGGGGAAAGAGAAAAAAAAAAAAAAAAAAAAAGAAAAGAGACAGAGCAGTGCTGAGCTTTTCAGCGCCTGGAGCAGAACATGTCAGTGTCTCGATTCCGAGGGTGGGGAAGTCCGTAAATCAGAGGGATCGCTGCTCTCTGTGGGAACACCAAACCTGCACTTCAGTGACGCACATGAGAATTAAAGAATCCCAGAAGACTTGAAATTGTTTTCAAAAGGTGCACAGAGCTTAATTACTGGAGGGGTTGTTCGTTATCAACCCTGAGAAGATCCGTGTTGATCTTTTTGTGGGATATGATGGGAATATTAGGTGTCAGACACCCTCTGTATCAGAGTGCCAGAGCTTCTGGGCAAAACATGTTGCTTTTAGCAAGATGTCTCATCGGAGGCAGGTTTTACCTCATAGTTTACACTTGCTGTGGGGTACCTGCTACCAACCGAGCTTTCACACTCTTCAGCTGCATGGGGCGCGGTGCATTTTCACTCCAGGGCTAGTCTCCTGGAGAAGTTAATGGATGAGGATTTACAAGCCACAGTTTTGAAGAGGAGTAAGTTACCTCATACTTTGTGTGCACTAAGAGCGTTTATGCAAAGAGTAAGTGCACTCTAGCTGTCATGTGGCAAATCCCAGTCCCAAAGAGCTGCACCTACTCTGAAAGAGATCTTTATGAAGACAGGTTTGCAATGAAGCGTTTGCACAGAGTTTTGAGACTGAGTAGCCCAAACCTTGCCACGCTGCTACAGTTCATGGGTACTTGGCAACAAAGAGTGGGCAGAAGGCTCAAAGCACCCGAGATGCAGCGACCTGTTCATCTACAGGTATTCACACGGAGCTTACAAGCACTGCTCAGTGCCTGTACTTCTGGGTTATATCGAGCAGGGCATTGCCAGCAGGTCAAGGAAGGTTATCCTTCCCCTCTGCTCTACCTGGTGAGGCATACCTGGGTGCTATGTCCAGAGATGGTTTCCCCACTACAAGAGAGACATGGTCATACTGGAGATCACAAAGATGATTCATAGAATCATAGAATATCTCAAGTTGGAAGGGAGCCATAAGAATCATCAAGTCCAACACTCTGCTGCTCGCAGGACTACCTAAAATTAAACCATATGACTGAGAGCATCGTCCAGATGCTCCTTGAACTCTGACAGGCTCAGTGTTGTGGCCACTTCCCTGGGGAGCTTCCAGTGACCAACTGCACTCTCAGTGAAGAATCTTTTCCTAATGTCCATTCTGAATTTCCCCTAATGCAGCTTCATTCAGTTCCCTCAAGTCTTACTGATGGTCACCAGAGAGAGGAGATCAGCATTTCCTGCTCTGCTGCCCCCCTTGAGGAAGTTGTAGACTGTGATGAAGTCTACAACCCTCAACCTCCTTCAAGTGAACAAGCCAGGTGACCTGAGCCACTCCTCTTAAGTCTTGTCCTTGAGGCCTTCACCATCTGGGTCAGCCTCCTCTGGACACACTCTACTAGTTTGATGTTCTTCTTATACTGAGGTGCTCAAAACTGCACACAGTAATTGAGGTGGATCTGCACCAGTGCAACGTAGAGTGGGACAATCACCTCCCTCGACCAGCTTGATACACCCCAGGACACAGCTGGCACACTGTTGACATATTCAACTTGCCACCAACCCAAGACCCCAGATTCCTTTCTTCAGGGGTGGTCTTCAACCTCTCATCTCCCAGTTTGTATGTATAACCACATCCCTGTCCCAAGTTGAGGATCTGGCACTTGCTCATGTTAAATCTCATATGGTTGGTGATTGCAGAGCTCTCCAGTCTGTCTAGGTCTCTCTGTAAGGCCTCTCTATCCTCAAATCAGTCCACAGCTCATCCTAGTTCAGTATCATTGGCAAACTTAGTGTACATTCCATTTCACACGTTCTAGAATAAGGCTCTTGATCAGCCAAGCCGGCCTCTGCCCAACTGGGGCCTCTTTCATACTAGAGAAGCTGAGAGAGCTGAGAAGAAGAGAAAGTTCCAGGGTGAGATCTTTTCTACATGGATAAATACCTGTTGCAGCAGCCCTTTGGTCAGGATTCTTGTGCAAAAAGACTCTCAGCCAGGGTCAATAGCACAGAGCATGTTGCATTCACTGTGGCAGTGCTGGAAGTGTCCTCATCTCTGCTTCAGTTCCGTAACTGCCTGTTAAACAATGCGTACAATATGTGCAGGCACGAAAACAGGTACTTGCAAGAGTTGTGCAAAAGGTACCCAGTGCCGGGATCATGACTGCTCAAACGCTCCCACAGCCCAGAGCATGCGTGAGCTGCCGGGGCTTGTGCTGGCTTCGCTAACCTGAGTTTTCAAAAGGTCTTGCTGCAGAGCCCTGACGGCAGGAGGGATGTTCTAGGACAAAACGAGGACAGGATTACTGTTCCTGCTTGCTTCATGTTGATTCAAAGCATTTGGCAGGAGACACAGTGAATCACTGAGCTTGCCGCTGTGCTATTGTTCCTTCATAAAAAGTCTCCTCCCTGCACCCAACACAAAGAAAACCAAATCCATCGTACACCAAACGCGATGAAAGCTGAGGATCGGAAAGCGGTGCCTCGACAAGAATGAAAAAGAGGTTTGTCACGCAGCGGAGTCTGTTCCCTCGGGACAACCTTGTGTTGCAACACAGGTTTACCTCTTCCTCCAGATCCTTCTCCGCACAAAACACAACACGCCACTCGTGCGCACAGCGCTCGCTTAGCTGGGTGCAAGCGATTGCAGAGGCGTAGGTAAAGTCTGAGGAAGAGGGAATGTGATTGAAAGCTTAAACCCAGAGGAGACAGAGTCCAGATTCTTTGGTGTTGCAAAGAAAGGGGAATCCTCAGTGCGAATGATCTACCAGTTTCCATATAACAGGAAGATTTCCTCCTGAAACCTCAGAAATTAACTCACCTCTGGTAAAATCAAAACGTAGTCCAGTATGTTTTCCCTGGATTAAAATGCTTTTGATATATTACTGAACCTAAATCAGAATGTTTCTTTTTTCATGACAAATGGGGTTTTTTGTCTCAGTACAAGAAAACAATTTTCATTTGCCTGCAATCATCCTGATTGATGTGAGGTGTAATCCAGGCCCCCCTTCAATCCTATTGCCTGGGCTCGCAGGAACACTCTGTTTCCCACAGTGCACTCTGCATTTCCTGTGACTCATGGGTGGTTACTCAGATTTGGAAAAATGAAAAATTAAGATTCCTAACTACCAGCTTCTTCAAGACTAGTGGTGAACATAATATCTGGGGGAAAAAAAGTATTTAATATTCCGTAAGTAAAAGGAAAACACATTTTATGAACATTAAAACATTTCATCTTACCCAAAATATCACAACAAAAAAGCTGACGTTGCCAATAAAAATGTTAAAAAATATAGCAACAAAATCTTTGCAAATTTCGAAGTTGTGCTCTGATTTGAGAGAAAACCAAGTAGCATCCTGTGTCCTGCAGGACTGGTGCAGTGTTCTGTTCTGCTCCGTGTTCTGTTTGCTGAGTGAAGTGCTGGTTCAATCACAGAAGGATCATTGGGAGCTTATAAAACAGAATAATTGCAAAACATATATATGTGTCTAGAATACGATGCATTAAAACTTGATTTATTTTCAATGAGCTTGTAGTCTTGCTTTAACATGTCTACTACTAATTAGATAATTGTTTTCAAAATGTTTGGATGAAGAAGATGCATGTTAGCTTAAGCATATCGTGTTCTAACTCTTACATTCCCCCAACTTTCTAGATGGTTTGGTCAGGAGTAAAGCCTCTTGTCTTTTTAAAGTCTTCCCCTTGCTCTTGAATGGCACTTCCCAGGTGCCTTGCTGGAGAGATCACCTGCTTTGCTAAACCCTGCTGTCTACCATGCTGACAAATAATTTCAGTTTGGCCGGGATGTAGTCCTACTGACAGACACAAGCTGAGGTTTGCCTGTATAAACCAGATCAAAATCTTTTCATAACTTATTCGGGAAGCATATGACAGCTTTACATAATTGCAGTTGTGGAAGAGTTCCTTTGGTCGGATGTTAATGCGATCTCCTCTGCTACACGGAAGGAAAAAAGAACATCTGAAGTGAGTGCGTTGTAATTTGCTTTGCAATGAGGGTGCAGGCAAAGCCAAGAGGAGCAGAGCAGGCGAGGTGTTTGTGCCCGTTATGGGGTTCCATCCACCACAGAGGAAATTATAGTTGAGGCTTGGATGAACTTAGGATGTGTTCAAGCATCCGTTTTACATGTTGCTACTTGCTATTTGTTATAAGAGAATCCTCAGAATCTAATGCTCCTGGCACTCTGGGTGCAAGGTTGCACCAAAAGCATCCTGACTGGAACGAACACAGAGTTATTTTAAAAATATCCTTAACAAGCCACTGTCCTGTTCTGTAGAACTAGAAGACCACTGACAACAGGACCAGGATACCAAATCTAATTGCAAATATCTTGAGGTCATTGCTGAATGACGACATCCAGGCTCAGCTATACCTCCCATGTGAATGTCTGTTTCATTGCCCGGGAGAAAAATGCCGAGGAGAGAAACACAACTTCTTACAAAATAAGAACAAACCCCGTACGAATCTGAAATGTCTTCATCCTTATTTCAGGTCAAGGTATAACAGTAAAAAGCACAGGCCGACACGATTGGCATTGTCAGCATAGAAATGTTAGAGTAACAACCTGGGTCGAATGCAGAAGGGACAAGATAATCGTTGCTGAGTTCATTTTCTGTCTCATTTACTGTATGAATGCATTATGAGGAAAGCTCACTCTTTCTATCCAAGAAATTAGTATATTTTCTATGGACAATTAACTGGACTGCACATTATCTGCTAAAAATCAAATAACCTTGGAGGAGAATGTGCTAACTTCAACAAGAGAAGTGGCAACAGCAGAAGTGTGTTTTCTTTACATGGACTCGGCGTAAGATTTACTCTTTTTAGTACATCAGTTGGCTTCATTAGCGTATATTGTGATTAAACTGCAGGGTCCACAA
>NW_010393675.1:35828-42836 GCF_000710305.1 Buceros rhinoceros silvestris | reverse complement strand
TCAGCAGCAGGGTTAGAGAGTACTACATTATGAAGGACACGGGGTTCAATCTATTGAAAGATAAAGGGGTAAAAATATTCTTTTATTATAAATTAACAATGAGACATTAAACACTAGATCTGCCTAGAAAAGCAAATCAGGCACACAGGGAGGCATATTAAATAGACGTAGCCCAGTTTTCTGCAGCCCTGAGACACGGCGACCCAGTGCGTCTTCCCTGCCGGGTAGGGAGTCTGCATAACAGATGTAAATGGGGAAATTTGCTGTAGAACTAAAAGCTAGATTTCATTTTATGAGGTTTAAGACAGACGATATTATTTGTAAACTAGGTAATATTTTGTTTAATTTAAATTTCCAGCAACAGCTACTGATTACAGGTTGTATGTGTCCTGTCAGCATCAAGTATGTACTCAAAGCAGGCTGAAACAGTTACGCCTCTCCTTCTGCAGACACTCACACACACAATTAAGCACATGGATAGTCCTATTCACGTCAGGGGGTTCACTGGGATGAAAATCAGTCAGATCCTCATGAAATAGATACGATGTAATGCAGTCCAGTCTGCAAACCTGAGACCTGTGGGTCCATCTCTCACGAGAAATACTCTGAAATAGGGGATCAAAGGGAAGACTCACCTGGAAAGCAATTATTTTGTCTTGTCATGATTATTAATTATTGCCCTTAGGTGTTACAGGAGATGCAAAGGTCAGGGAGCTCCAGAGAGATTCCACTCTGAAAGATTAAGCCTTGCTTAACAACAGGGATAAGGCTGTTATATTATGTCTCATTCAAGAGGTTCTGTTTTGCGAGGGTTAACCTACATATCTAGTGTTATCGAAAAAATGCCAAGCCACCCGGCAGGGTAAAGACTCAGGCAGTTTGTGTCCAAAGCCAGATGTTAACCACGGGTAGGAAATTCCCTGTCACGGTATTTCTCACTCCATTATCTGAGCATTTTATTGCAATAAGAACTGTATGAACAAAAACAATCACATATTTCAAAAAATATGTTATTATAACTTCACCCACGCATGTAATTAGACTTCACTTTATAGAGATAGACTATTTGGCTACTCCAAACAGATCGTGTTTTTCCCAAGGGAAAAGACGTTTCTATAGATCTATATAATTATTTCTAAATTAACTCAGGCATTTTGAAGCCTATAGCATTAAGATTCTCAGGATAAGGTGTTTCAACTGCAAGTTGCCAGTATACTTATGGGGTACAAATAGCATAGCATGCTTAATAAAAAAAAAAAAAATGCTGGGTTTCCTAAGTAATACTTGAATTTTCTGAAGGGTCTATTGCCAGACTCACTCACAGCACGATTCCTCTTGGTGCTGGAAAAATTCCAGCCTAATACCTGCCTCCGTTTAAATGGGATTGAAAACGGCTCAAGGAAACGTTTGAACACCAAATTTGGGGTTCTGAAGGGACCCGTTCATTTACCTCTCCACCACAGGAAGTCCTGAGGATTAACCAGACATACACGCGGTTGAATTTGTGGTGAGTTATATATATATGTATATAAAAACCACCATAAAGCTTTTAATTCACAAACAATTTATGTGAGTTCAGACCTTGTCCAGGTGGCTTGTTTTGATGACACCAAATTCATCATTACACTTATGCCCTATCAAAACAAGATCTCACTGGAGTTTAAATCATGGTAGTTCACATTGAAGATCCGTGTGCAAACAGCAGACAGAACTCTCTGTACAAGCAAGCAAACCAAAGAAAATCAGGGGAAAAAAAATCCAGTTTGGTAAAAAAATAATATATTTTGTCTTTGCAGAAAAGTAAGAATTTGAACCACCTATTTCAAGCCAGAGAAGAGAAAAAAAAGTAATTGTCATGGTGAAGTAGGCAGCTCAACTGGGTCCTGCAGGCAAAGCCCCTTTGCTGAAACAGGACAGTTAGTGGGCATGAGGAGCGGAGGCGAGCAACGGGTATTGTGGGAGCAGGAGAACACCAGGGGTGCTAAGGAATCCTCTCGCTAAGCTTTGCAGTACTAACAAAACAAGTTATGAGGAACCCAATAAACACGGTTAGAAATTGATCAGCCTCTAAAAATAATGTCATGGGTTATTTTAATACCTTGTATTCGAAACCTATAGTATCCCCAGTGCCCTCTTTAGCTAGCAGGGTCTTCAAGAGAGGGGGGAATTGCAAAGACAAAAGTAAAAATTGAATTGTGTGAAGAAATCAGCACACTAGCTGATCCATGGCCACACTTGGAACTAGCGCGGAGAGCTGCAGGAGTGACACCTGGTTCCCCGTGAGGTGTGTGGCGAATGGAGGGTGGCTCTGGCTAGCGCTGCTGGTGGGCACAGAGCTCTGCTTCCCACTAGCCTGAAATGTTTGTTTTTAATATTTCTGAATAAACTTTGGTTCACACTAGTGACTAACACGTTATGCAGAAATGTTCTGTTGGGGATTTCTTGTATTTTTGTTTTTGGGGGAAAGGTGAAGGATTAAGTCTCTGTGGAGGATAACGTAACTAATTCTCACACATAATTGCATATGCATAGAATAAACGAGAATCCCTCTCGCGGAGCAGAAATTGGATTGAGGCACACCTAATAAAATTACATGTGATTATTGAAACCCTGAGTATTTAATTACAATTTTTAACCCATGGGCTCTCAGACTCCCCCAATGGAACTATAATCAAGCTGTGTCCATAGTGGAGCTAAAATCACAGCTTTCCTAACAAACCAGACGACTGAAGCACATGGCAGTGGTTTCTACAAGAAATGCCAACAGGAAAATGCCTGAGGCTGCTCTAGCCAGAGATAAGTACCTTGCAAAATCAGGATGACTAAATATTTTAACTAATTCTTTACTTGGTGACACTTTCTGGTTAAATTTTGTTCTGACACCATGCGGATGGCAGGGCTGTTAGAGCTGTGGTCTGACTTCAGGGACTCAGCCAGGACACCTCGTCTTGTTTGGGGTGCAGGTGGCTGGGCTCAGATTCTCTAGAGATCCTGGGGTGTGGAGTCAAACTGCCATCTCAGTCTCAGGCTGATACCACCCAGGCTCTGTGGATGCTGAAGAAGGAGAACGGATCAACCATTTTCTCTGTTCTTTCCATAAAACGGGAAAGAGGTACTTGTGTTTCCTCACAGTGCAGCATCTGCCAGGGAAAAGGAACAGGTAATCTTACACCGGGAAAGCTGGAGAGGAAGAAATAGCTTCAGGCAAGCGGTAGGAAGACAGAGGAGACATCAAACAAACTGTCAGGGAGACACAGCTCAATGGAAAACCCAGTGCCAGCAGTTCTCCGTTCTCGGTTATTCTGGGGGTGGAAATAAAAAATCACTTCATCCTCATATCCCTGAACTTTGGCAGAGAAGCTCTTGTGTTACAGAGCTATTGTTTTTGCCTTCAGTAGCTTCTCATTTCTAAGTGCAGCAGCACGGACCTTCTGGGAACCCTTTTGCTTTGTCTTTGTAAGTGCAAAAACAGGCAGGGTGAGCCCAAAGGTCTGCCTGGCCGCTTCTCGCAGCCCTGCCAGTGGGCACTGGCAGATACCTCAGAAAGAACGTAAAACGCATAAATCCTCCAGAAATACCTCCTTGAACATATTTTCGGCAACCTGCAGGCCAGAGGCTTGCTGAAGCAGTGCCGATGTCTCCGCTGTGACAGTTCTTGCTGGATTTTCCAGCTGTGTTCCTGGACACTCTTTTTCTCCGTACTGTCTCTCTCACAGGAGATCTTGACATCACTCAGAATCTGTCATACAGGGTCCCATGTACCCAGAGGATAAAACCAGACTTACCTCCATCCTTGAGAGTAATCAAATTACAAGAATTTGCTGCCTTCTAGACTCTATTCACTGCTTCAGCTGCCCGAGGCAGACAGTGTATTCACTCGATGAAGAGAAACTCTACGGAGAGGATCTGAAGTACTCTCGACGGAAAAATTTATGGTGAAATAAAATCTAAACGAAGAATCAACATGCCCTGCACTAAGAGGTTTTAATGACTACTTTTGTGAAGGCATTTCTTATTTCTGAACTGTAACAGGTAGCCTGGTGAAAGCAGAGTTGTGCAAAAGAAACAAAAATATCAGTTTGATGTGTAGATATTTTCAAAACGTGGGAAGAGAGAGACTTAAACAGAGTTAGGATTGTTTCGTACATCAAGGATGTTTATGCTGGCAATAATCTCCCTAGGCATCTGAAAGTTAGGATGGTTTACTAGCTGCCTTCTTTACGTACATCACTTAACCCATAAAAGTTGTGTTTACTCTTTTCTGTATAATGTACACTTGCTTTCCTTCCCCTCCTTCCATCAGACAAGAAAAAAGGACTAGTTGGGGAACTCTTTGTATTTAAACTGCTTGAGGACCTTTCCTGATCAATATTTGACATTTCTACACTCATTAACATTTGGTATTTGTTATTCTCATAGTCTCCACTTGTTTGGACGTGAAATAAAGCATGTTTTGCCCATCAGACTGATAAGTCTGAGCACTGTGTCTTACAGACTGGTACCGACTGCCTGCAACCTGGACTGTAACACTGGATGACCACCAGATGAAATATAATCATCTATGTTGTGTTCATGTTTTTAATTTTTAAAAAAATATCACAGACAAGTATTTGCTAGAAAGTAAAAGGGCCATTTCAGCACATGGAGAGAGTTTGGGAGTCACTTAAAGCAGGGGCTAAGGCACATATGGGACAAGAAGAAACTCCTAGGGGAAAGTCAAAAAGGACTCGCAGTTTGAGTGCTCTGTCACACCTGATTTGCTGTTTCTTTGTATGTGCTTCTGAACTGAGGAATGACAACAATGTAGGTTTCTGATGCTGGAAAATTGTGCCTCTTCTCATTCTACACACGAATGCAGTGGGCATTCTCATATCACAGTCATTTATAACAGCTACCTGTCTGTCATTTAATGAAAACGAGTGCAAAGAAAAATGGTCAGCCCTACACTGCCTGTTAACATGACAGTTTTTTGTTTTCTCGAAATCTAAAACCCCTTCATGAACAGACTAGTTTACAGTGGGGGTTTGCTCAAAATACTTTAATTTATGCTTCGGCTCCACTGTCCGTACACAGCACTGTGAATGCGAGATGGTACCTTCTCTGTGGGAGCAACCAGAGCTTGGATGGTTGGGGTCAAAAGTCTCAGAATGGCCATTAGGAACATTTGAAATGGTGTTTCCCTCAATGTTTTTCAATCTTTCAATAAAAGGAGGAAGAATGCGATGAAGTGTTTATGCTAGATCCTTGTGTTCATTAATTTTTCATCAAAATGTACTCGTTTAAGAGAATAGAAACCATCTCAAAAAGAAGAAACGGATTTGATTGTTTTCTTCAAGCAATGAGACTTAGCAGGATTATTTGTCAGGCTTATTGGGAGCCTTCCAGACTCACACAGGACACAGCCAACTGTGATTTGCAGCCCTTTTACAGTGTACAAACAATGCAGTGCACTAACCCGAAGGGAGCAAACCACCGAAGCTGATTAACCAAAGGCAACAGAGGACAACCTGGAACTACCGTTTCTGAATCTACTCTGTGGTTTTGCTCTGCTTGTTCTGATTTACCACACAATAATAATAGCAACAAGTAACTTGGCATTTCCATAATGTTGTTCTTCTTGGAATGGTTCTTTTCAGGTTTATTTCAGCTAAAACAGGTCAATACCCAGCAGACTGAGGGCAATCAGGCCAAAACTACTCAGTCACTACTTCTCTTTCAGGTGTGTTCTTGATGTTATCAGTTGCACACAACCTACCTTCACCTGCTCTTAATTCCTCCGAGTAAATGGAGCAAGAGGAAGTCTCCGGATTGGACACGAAAGAGCTCTGGGAGAATATACTCCTGACCTTTTGTTGGTGTTGTCTTTGATTTACTGTTTGCTAATAGCTGGTCCTGTAGATTAACCACCAAGCAAAGAGAAAGCCAGTTAAAAAGTGGAATGTGAAGATAAACAAGGTTTTAGAAAATATAAACCATCCCTTGCCAATACAAATAACATCTGTGCATCTCCTACCTCATTGTTAGGCAAAAAAACCCCTTCTGCAGCACAAGTGCAAATCACATCAGGTTATTCAATGTACGTCTGATTTAAGTATTCTCACATGCTCGGTGTGGTTATAACACAGTTGTGTGTTACTGTAACCTCCATCTCGCAAGGCGTCTGCTGAACTTGGCTGTAAATATTTCCTTTGGCCTTGTTGGAAAAGGGCTTTGGAACACCTGACCCGGGGGTTGCGTACAAGCTTTCTGTAAGCATGCAGCTAAGCCTGTGAGCCCGGAAATAAATAAGGTTGGGCTTACTATGAGATTGTGTCTTGGACAGATGGATCCTCAGAGGTTCTTGGCAGTATGAGCTCAAACTGAAACTTTGGGCAAAGGAGGTAATGATGTTGCTGCCTTTTCCTTAGCTGTCACGTCAACAGGCTCTCCTCTATGGCCTCACATCCTCCCATTTCTATCGACCCTGCAGGGACGTAACATCTCTGAGTGTCAACTCGCTGACAAAGCTGGGAGAAAGAGTGGGCACTCTAAAAGGAAAAGCAAGATCCGCGAGCTTTGCCTCTTCAGGAAACCAGGGTTAGAAAGCGTAGCTACTGAACTTGTCTCCTGCTCCCTTCCTTGGATTTAACTTCTGTCAGTGTGCCCCTGACAAAACACAGACAACCCTGAGTAAGTTGCATTCCATTGGCTGAATTCCTATTCTCTATCTAGTAGTTTTCAGTTAGAGACCCAGACTTCTGATTCCTCAGCGGGAAAATTCCAACTTCATCATACCTAGGCCGAACATCATCAGTTCTTAGGAGACAGTTGATGTGCCTGGATCTACTTGTAGATGTAGGAAAGGATCTGGAAATGTGGCGGGGAAGGAAGGCAGCCTGTAGGAACACAGCCTTTGCGAGACTGTGTTGCTAGCAGGGAAAGGTAGCAGAGTAGAGAAGGATGTTGGAAGGAAATTTGGAGTGGAGTACACGTCTCTTGCTTTCACAGGTTGAACCCGTAAGAAGTTCA
>NW_010393675.1:439-35736 GCF_000710305.1 Buceros rhinoceros silvestris | reverse complement strand
AGCAGGGCAGCAAAATCTGTTGCCCGCAGTGACATGACTTTGAAGAAACTGTTATGAATGGAAACCCATGGGAATTTCCTGTCCTTTAAGCAGGTTTTTCCTGTACAGGGAGTAACCTGGCCCCTTATTACTACTCTCTTACTTTTTCTCTCCCATGCACACAGAGGACATAAACGCTGTCGAAATGTCAGTCTTTATCACCGTCAGCTGCTCGCACTCTCTGAGCCACATTTTCACATGCAAGTGCTTCTGATATCTTCCTAGAACATGTCACTGAACTTAAATGTGCCATTAGAAACAATTTTCGTATTTCCAGCCTTAATATGTTTAAGGATAACATGAATTTGTTCCAATACCAGTATTTCTTTTCACACAGATAGCTTTTCCCAATTCTCATGCCGATCCCCAATACACGCTTGTAACCACCCATCTCATCTCATCATGGTGTTCATTTTGCTGAATAGTTTTTACTAGATATCATCAAGATTTGTTCCTACAAGACTTAAGTTAAAAAGTTTACATGGGCGGTGACTTGTTTGGTGGACTGAGCTGCTTGTAGCGCTCTGTATTTAGCATTTGATAGTTTAGGAATAAGTAAATCTTGAGTATATGTGGGAACTTAAGGGAATAACGTGCTGCACCTTCTCAGTGATGAAGACTTTGTAACCCGGTGCAAACACGTGTCCTTGATTTGCCTATCTCTTTCTCCCCTTCTGCCACAGCGTCACAATCAGCTGACTTTTGCATTCAAAAGTCAGAAAAGTTAGTGAGCAAGACAGCTAAAGACTATTGTCCGTTAAGACATTAATCACAGGTATAAATTCTGAATGAGTCAGACTGCTTATTACCGTGCCACATAATTTAACACAATTTCTACGATTGTTATTTATGCTGTAAAATTAGTGACTTCTGTGTCTTCTGTGTGGAGTACACAGGAAATGCTTTTCCCAAATGCTCATGTGAGCAAGCTCGGGTGTCCTGGTTGGTTTCAACCACATCTAAATAGGAAAATGACTGGATTTGTAGGGATGTGTTCTTCATACTGTTGGTCAAGGTTGGTGAGTACTACTGTTAAGAGAAGTATTCTCATTTTTGCAATCTGTAGGGACAGACCACATCTCAGCATGAGTTTCCTTCTTAGACAAAGGAGGATTTGGAATGTATTATTACTAAGGATTCGTTTGATGCATCTTTGACATACGTTTAACTGAGACAGATCACACTGAGATCTTGAGAACACATCCAGCTTTCATTCCTATGTCTTTGCGTATTCTGATCTACCTTGGTTAGTGCAGTGGGGCTCTACCCAAGCAAAACCTGAATAAGTAACCTATGAGCTGGATCTTCAGACATTTGCTTCTTAATTTAAATTTTAAACGAGCTCTGAAAATTTTAGACTTCCTCTTAAAATTACATCCATGAGGTTCCTGTTCAAATAGGAAAGATTATGCAGTTTCAACACAAATCTTGCATCGATTCCACAAATCACTGCAAAATTTTTGAAGCTTTCAAGATGGGACTAATATGTAATAGAGTAGAAATACCGACATCAGTGTGAGCTTTGGTCTATGTCCGTTTGGTGGGATATGTCACATTGTTCCTGGATCAAGTCCTGCAAGCCCTACGTTAATATGATCTCAACAGGCATCTCAGTACGTTGCCCTGTTGCTTGAGTCAACGCAAATCGCGTCAGGAAACGGGCTAGATTGCTGCCGAGTCGCTAGGTAGGACCCATATGAGATGGTCACAAATCCCACCCTAACAGCAGTCTATAACTCTACCCCATTTACACACTGAGGCTGTATCTTGTCTTATGCCTGAGACAGAGCTTTCCCATGGTATTAAATGTTTACCCAGCTGAATGAAACATCTGTAGGAACCTCCACAGCTCTCCCAGAAGAGAAAGTCAGAAATTCAAAGGTTCTCCCCATCCCTGCGTGTTCATGTGAGCCTTGAAATCCAGACCAAGAGTTTGGCTCGTTATTAGCTATAGTCCTATTAGTGATTTCTTTACAGAGAATGAGACACATTCTGAGCACACCTAAATCCTTCCTGCCCTTGCCCTGAAGGTAGCTTATTCTCTTCTTAAACATGCCTTCAGTTAGTTTGAAGAAATAGTAGCTCAGACTAGTTCTGACCTGTTTTCCCCCTATTTTAATTGTTTTGCCAGTTAGCTGGGCTTCTAAAATTTTTCTCACATGATTCATGTATGTCTTTCTTCTGCCCAGCATGCCATGTGTATGTGTGTGAAGTGAAAGGCATGGCAGGACTTAGCCATGCTCTTCTCCTTAGCAGAAAATAGTAATTTTCCAAAGTTATATTGACACTTGTCTTTACCACATAGTGTGCTGCAGTTGGTTTTATTTCTCATTTTGTATTTACATTAGGGTATTTTCATCAACAGTGTAGCTATTGCATTTATTTGGAGGGGAATTCAGCAGTGGTGATAGTTTCAGATGGCATACCTTCTTCACCCAGGGCAGTTGGTGTCTTACTGGTAATAACTGCCAGATTTCAAAAGGGAACTTTTTCCTCAGTAAAAATGAAAATGGAAGAAAAACTAAGTCTAAAATTTAACAGTAATAATGATGATGATGATGTATTAAATTCAAGGAATGGGTAATCAGCATGATTATGGACCCCTGAGAGATTTTTATTAGAAATACCATGTACAGAGGACTCATCTGAAAAGGTGACAAATCATTTTAAATGCAGTGCTAAGTATCACAGTTCTTCAACCAATCTACAACCTAAATGGAATGGACAGAGGCTGATAAGTGACATGACTTCTCCGCCTAAAGTTACGTGGGACATCTGTGGCAGAGCCAAGAATAAAAGCCAGGTCTCCTCGATCCTACCCCAGTGGGATACGCAGGATGCTGCACTGTTCTTCTGCGTCTTTCAAGAGAGTTGCCTGGCCCCTGTGTGCTGTGTACACAGCTACATGTACGCTGTAAGTATGTCACGTCATGGCTGCACAAAAAAGCACGAAAGCAACACAAAGGGGAGAGTGTTAGGAATGAAGAACATCTCACCCAGCTAGCCTTGTTTTCCCAAATAGTAACCTAAAAACTACAAGGGTAAAATGCAGGGTTCCCAGTGCATCTTTCTCCCCCTACAGAATCCTAGTCACAAAGATTTGGAAGGGGGATGAGCTACTTGATATGGAGTGTTGTTATTTTAGAGACACAGTAGAACCCATCGAGCAGAAGCATCTGGAAGCAGCAAATAATGCAACATAGTCTGTTACAATGCTCCATCATCCACTAAAAAAATATTTACTCTAAAGGGAAGAGTCAGTGGGGTAATGCCGAGTTTTCAGAAGTTGTGAGTATCTTCTCTTGACCTGTTCCTCAGTCATGAAATAGGGTGTCTTATCTGAAAAATCCCGGCTCAAGAATGGAGTTGCCATTAGCTTCGGGATAAAGCATTCATTAACCTTGTTCAAAGGCAGCAGTCATCTCTACGGGACAGTTCTACGAGAAGTAATGGGGATCTGATACGGCTGTGTGTATGTCTAGGGGTTGCATGAAAACAGTCTCTGTGTTGGAAGATAATTATTCGGTACAAGTTCTGGATGTTGGCCCAGATAAACAAAGGCATTTAGGAGTCGCAGCTACAGTGGTTTAATGCTGAAATGTTTTGCAAAGCCTTTCCAAGAGCTGTCAACTCTTTTGGGCTGACCTGTGGCAAGTTGAAATGAGATGGTGCATGTTTTATTTATGGTGTTTCATTTTTATCTCTTCACATATTCATTATTTTGTTGGACAGTGCTATCTTTGAATGATTTTTGTGGAAGGGTGCTTTTCCATTAGTAAATTGCTTTCAGAGATGCAGTCTGCAACAATGGTCAGATGTTGAACCTGCTCAGGAGAGTACCGAAGGAGTGAAAAGGCCTCACTAATAAAAAACTCTCTGCTGCCTCTAACATTTGAATATGGTTGTTGTCTTTTAACTTCTCCTTTTTATCCAGGAAGAGCACAGAGATTTTCTGTGATGAAGGTTCCACAATACTAACCACAAAGAGGAAAGGAATGAAAACCCATCTTGCCACACGGAAGTAGGACAGTCAGTCCCACAGAGGTGTTTGTGCCAAGAGTTTTTGCTTATGGGGGACCCAGAGATCAGCAGGGCTGAAAGTTTCTGATAAGGAAGGAAAGGTACTGCAGACCTCAGCACCTGGAAAGAAGTACACCCCCTCTGTATAGACATCCCTGACAAGATAGCAATCTGACATCGGGTCTACAGAGAGCTTGACAGTTCCTAAAACTCTGTCTAGGATAATGTGTCACTGAAAAAGAGATTTCAGACACTTCTGAGGGTTTTTTTTTCCTACACTATACTCACAAATGCATTCGCAATTCTGCTGACACAGATCAGCTAAATCCAACCAAGCCCTTCAGAGCTGGGAGCCCTTCACTCTCCTGCTCAGAGGAGAAGCAGGATTGCTCCATTCCTTCCCGCCTGAGAGATACATGGGGCAGGTCTGGGTGCAGTGGGCAGGTACACAGAACACAGCCCGTGGCGAGGAGGGCACACCTTTCCTCCATGAGCAGAGGAGTCATGAGGATGCAGGCTGTCTTTCTTCAGCTTAATAAAAGTCAGATGAACCTGTTTCCTCAGCTATGAAATTCCTGCTATTCCTAGCCCAGAATCCACCCTTTAAGGAATAACTCCGTCCTTAACGCAGTGAAATGCAGTCGTTTGGCCAGAACCACAATGAACCTGCAACTAGCTCGGAGCCATCGTGTTTTAGCTCACGCAGCAGACTCAAAGGAACAGGGTCGTATGCCCCTTGTCAATGCAGCATTTAAAGGGTCAGGGATGAGAGAGGACCTCAGACTTCCTGTCGTGCATGTCAGTGCTCGGACCTTGGGGGAAGGAGGCCAAGTGTCACTGATGGAGACAACTTCACTTGGCACTTTTGCTCTGGGACAGTCTAGTCAGAGTGTCCTGAGTAACGGTTAGGACAAAGCCAACGTGGAAATGTACAGCTCCATGACGCGATCTACTTTGTGGCTTCTCCTCTCCCCTGTGTCAAGCCGTATTTTCTTCTTAATTATCATGGCAAAACTCCAGTGTAACATTACTGAGGTCCTTCACATTGATTCATATGTGCATTGGTAAGAATTAAATTCAGATACAGCTCTAAAAAATTATCATTTGCCTATCTCATTAGAGCAAACGAATTGCACTGAGTCACCATGAAAATTGACTGGGTAAGCTAATGCGCAGTTTGGCTAGAGTCAGCAAGCGAGATCCTTTGTCTCCACTCCCACAGACAGAAATCCACACCAAGATTTTTGGTGTGCAAATGAGCCTGATTTGCTTTGATTATAAAACAGACTCATAGCTTAATAAAAGAAACCAAATTGCCTTAACTTGCATGTGCATGTGGAACCTCCATAAATTATGGTCATATTTAATGAATGGAATAAAGCCGCAGAAGTTACATGAAAGCAAATGTTCCAATCAAATTCATGCTATGGTGCAAATCTGAAGTGACTTCACCAATCCCAGTTAAACTTCCCTGAGTTTACATTGGCTTAACTGAAGACAGATTTTCCTCATTAACATTCCGCTGAAACTTTCACATGACAAGCAGCATCACGAGGCTGATTTTTAAAGGGGCAGCTTTCCCCATGCCATGTGTGAGATTCCTGCTCCTTGTGCAGCCTGAGAATAACATCCTGGAAAAATATCATTTCCAGAGGTGGGTCTGTCTTGAACATTTGGTGTCATTGTATGCTCCTACACGTGTGCTGGCTGCCTTGCTGTATCTAACAGCCCCCTTTTCATGGGTACATCACACCCACCTTCCAAGCGTTGGTGAAGAACAGATTGACCTGCCTTTCTGCTTCCAGTATTTATGTCAAGGAAGGCACATAGTATTTCCACCAGATATCGAGTGTTGGCTTTTCCTACTGAGAGGACAGAGCATGTCTTTCAAACTTCCTAAGATGAAATAGTTGGAATGAAAACTCGACCCTGTTAAAATTCAGCATTCATCACAGCCATTGTTCAAAGTCTGGTGAAAATGACAGAAAATCCGTGAAACTCCAGCCCCCATGTATTTAGCATGCTGAGGGGCTGGCACTGCAGCCTTGTGCCGGGGACTTGCTTCCCGAAGAGGCAGTGAGCACCCCTTCACACCCAGGCAGCTGGGTGCTCTCCTAGAAGCCCACGAGGCAGGAGGCTGGCATAAGCCCACCCCTCTGGAAAGCAGAGTTGAGAAATGCCCCCTCTCATCCCCCTGAGATGATACTGTTCCCAGTGACTACAACGCTGCAACAGCTCCAGTTGCCACTGACACATTCTTCAGGGTATTAATCACTGGGACAGTTTACGAAAGGTGTTTACGCGCCTGGCATAGAAATGATTTCAGCTGTTGCCTTGTGAATTAAGAAAACTCAGCATCACACACTGCGTTCCTCTCTTATCCACAGTTTTTTAAATACTGATGTTTTGAGCCCTTTTGACAGAAGAGGATAAACCTTAACTCTAGTTTCATCTACCTATGAACAATGACTACGTGTGGGAGGAACTGCTGGCAGAAATTTTGACCGAAGTTAGACCAAGTAAAGACACTTCAGATTCGCTTTTCTTTTTCTCACGCACAGGAATGCTCCTAGAGAAGGATGTTGTAATGAGGGTGTGACATACAGGCATGTCAGGAAGAAAATTAACTTTTTTTTCCCCCCCTGGCATAAAAAGATCTGGGGTAAGGGCTAAAAAAAAGTTATCGCTCTTTCCTTATGATAAAGGTGGAGAAAACTCTTTTGGAGGACCTTGCTAAGCTCAGAAGAAGCCCCTGGCTCTCATGCCTAATGGGAAATTCGAATTGCTGCTATGGAAGAATGTCCTAGATCCCAGCAGCTGCCTTTGAGAGAGAGAAATTTTCACCCTACACAGAGCTGGGAACTTTGACAGGAGGGAGGAACATGGCATGAACTTGACAAACCCGACCTCAAGATGCTTTGTGGGAAACGCACAAGATCTGGGAGTCAGAAAGACCTGCCCGAAGAGGGCTGCCAGAGCCCCCCCGCGCTGGGTCGGCAGTGGACAGCCAAAGCCAGCAGCAGCTCCTGCCCACCAGTGAGGGCGCTGGGAACGGTGCTTGCTCACCATCCTCCTCACCTGAGAAGTATCTATTTAGCGATGTTTAAAAACACACAGTCGAGGGTATGAGTGACTGCCACGTGCTGCCCCTCTCGGAGCCCTGTTTTTATCACAACAGGGGCTGTGGTTAAGGCTACCATTGTGCAATGTGGAGCGCGGGGCTCCGTTCCTAACAGCTTCTCTAAGGAAAAACACAAACAAACAACTCCCTGGTAGTGGCAGGCACTGTGTTTACAGTCTCTCCCGGGTTTCCAGCTGAGAAGCAACTTGAACCTCACTCTGTCTTGAGGTTTAATGTTGTTTTCACCAAGCTCAGCACCACGAAGGCAGGTTCAAAGCTGTTGTCTCACCCGAAGTCATGACTGAGGCCCTTTTCCAGTGCTGGGGATGGGACTGAAGTAATCAACCTAATTCCAAGGTGAACACGTGATGGGGACTATCGTTTTAATCTGCTCACCATTCGCCAGAGCAAAGACGTGAAGCAACAACAAAGAGGATGGCCAGGAAGACTGACTCTCCTCAGAACTTTAAAATTGCTCTTCCCAGGAAAAAGAGAGAATGATCAAAATTCAGGTATTTAAATAACAATTTACTGTCCTTCCCCCTTCCCACAGGACCTTAGCTGTACTGTGGGGGTCATGCTCAGGAGGCAACGTGGAGGCAGCTAGCAAAGGCAGGGCTTGTTCCCAGGTTAATGACAACAAACTGTGACCTCCCCCATGCCCACTCACTGACAGAGGTGAAATAACACCACCATCTCGCCTGGACACGGTACCCAAATGATACAAGCTAGTTAGGATGAGGCAGGGGACAGGGGAGCTAGAGGGTGAGTTTTGAGTTGAAGCAGGTGAAGAAGATTTGATAAAACCAGTTTTGGATGTCAGGCCAAAATATGAGCCAAGTAAGGGAATCATGAGATGCGAAACCAATTGCAGCATCTTCTGGGATTTCTCAGTATTGAGCTGGGAAGGGGCTTGGAGCCTCAAGAGCAGCTCTGTCCTTTTCTTGAGACAGCCAAAAAAGGCATGAGTATAGTTTGAAGTGGTCAAGGCACCATATCCTCCTCTGTTTCACAGTCTGAAGTATTTGGAGCTGCTGGATAGGGCCAAAATAAGACCATAAGTGCAACGAGGATCTTTCATCTCCTAGCAGAAACCACTAGGCTGGGCAGACAAAGAGGAGATAGATGTGCACTGTAATAGTGCAGATTTGCTGCAGGAAAAATCCTCATCCACAAATACAAGGAGGACAGCCCATCACAGAAGCCTTTTACACCTCCTGGAAAGTATCTCAAGTGATTTCTGGTGATAAAATGTTTCATTTGCTGCAGCTAGGGTCCTGAGATGATCAGATCAGATTTCAGGTAGATAAATTGCAGCCAGCTAGAGAGAAAACAGCAAAATACTTCATGTGACACTTCCAATTTCAAGTTCACTCAATGTCACAGGAATAGCCTTGCTTAGAAACTATCTGTAAATGAAGATACTTGGTGCTTCAAGTACATCCAAGAAGTTCTGTCTAAACAGCAGCATTAACAAAACGATAATATGTCCAGCCACTCATGCTATAGAGCAGAAAGTACAGAGATTACAGGATTGGCTCTGTTTAACTCTTTGATGAAAGTTTTCATCTGTATTTTTAGGTTTGGGGATTTTTCCCTATATGTGGGTGGTAAACTCTGCCTCACAGCACAGAAGCTTCTGCAGCGGTTTTAGTGTGCTGCAAAAAATGAGCTTTAAAACACAACAAAGAAAAGCAGCAGAGGAACCAAACTACCTGTTTACAGACAAGCAGAGAAACCCCCTCAAGGAGGAAAAGAAGGATACAGCAACAACAACATCTTCATTTAAACAAGGACCAGACACCAACCAGGCCACTCCTCCAGGAAACATCCATGATTTACTGAATAGTTGCAAAAACAGTCCTTGTGTTGCTGAAAGAAAGGAAATGTTTGGTTTAAACACAGCTGCAAAAATACTTGGGCAGAGACTTACGGTCTTTATTCTCATATCGTTGTCGAAATAAGGTGAGATGACAAAGAGAATGTACCACATGAAATATTCCTGCTCCGTTCTCAATCACAGTTTGCAATGCACAGGTAAACAATCATGTGACTTCTTGTTTTGTAGCTAGGTCTTCCCAAACAAATCCTGGCTATGTTTACAATGTAGGAACCACTCAGATGAACTCCTGATTCAAGCTGCTAGTGAAGGTTTCCTTACTGCAAACCAAAGACCTCCAATCCCCACATCCATTCCCAGACTTTAACCGGAAAGGTGAGTTCCATTTTTTTTTTCAATCAAGGACAAACAGGCTTTCTTCAAACTGCATTTTGTGACCTAGAGCCTATGCAGAGCCCTCTGAAATGCAGGGAGAGCTTCTCCATCCGTGCCTGTGCTATCAAGTGAGTCAAGAGCAAGTGAAAGCAAACCTCACCACCGAGACACTTCCTCTCAACACTCCTGGCTCTGGCTTGGCACTGAATACAGGTGGCTCCATTTTATGTGCAGGATGTATGTGACTGATCGTAGTGTCCCAAGTGAACGCATCACCTTGGGCTGCTGCTTCCTCAGAGAACGGAGGTTTAGTCAATGCAGTTAACAGAGCTTGCATGCAGTGCAGCTCAAGGAGATGACTGTGTTTGGTCACGTGAACCTGACTGTACTGACACAGCCCCTGATAAAAGGCTAGCAGGTACACTTGAGGGAAGGGATGTCATCCAGATGGACCTTGACGGACTTGAGAGGTGGGCCCATACAAACCTCATGAAGTTCAACAAGGCCAAGCGCAAGGTCCTGCACCCGAACTGGGGCAATTCTGAGTGTAAATACAGTCCGGGTGAAGAATGGATTGAGAGAAGTGGAGAAGGACATGATGGTGTTGGCTGACAAGAAGATCAACATGACCCAGCAACGCGAATTTGCATCCCAGACAACTAACTGTATCCTGGGCTGTGTCAAAAGAAACATGGCCCACGGGTCTAGGGAGGTGATTCTCCCCCTTTTACTCCACTCTGGTGAGACCTCACCTGGAACAGAGCATCCATGTTTGTAAATATGTCTGTTCCACTCCTGTAAACTTAGTCACTGTCCACCTTTACATCAGAATTAAAGGACAAAACTGCATGTGGTGGGAATGGAGAGAGCAGGTAACTACTGAAGTAGCTTCTGGCTATAGTGGGCAGGACAAGAATAATGAGTTCAGCCTGTGGTGAGGAAGATTTATGTCAGACATTAGGAAAAGTTTCTAGTGATAAGAATAACAAAGCACAGGAACTGCCTGAGGAGGCTGTGACGCCTTTGCATTGGAGGTCTTTAAAAACAGGGCAGATGCACATCTATCAGGAGTGGCCTGGGTGTAGGAGATCCTGCCTTGGATATCTGAAGATACCGGGTAACCTCCTTTCAGCCTGATGCTGCCACCATTCTCAGTAGTTCCCTATAACCTCAGTTTAGGGTTGTGAAATTGAGAAGAGAACTAAACTAATTCGGCTCTTTGGCTATCATTCTTAGTAGGAAGCTTACCAGAATGCAGGGAAGTTTCCAGAAGATTTTAAGATTTTGAAGCCCTCATCAAGTCCCTCCAAGGAGCAGAAATTAATAAACAGATTCTCTTACTTCACTCAGAAGAGTCCCAAGACCACAGGCAGTGTTCTGTGAGTAGAGTCTGATGTGGTGGCCATGACCCTCAGACCATTCAGTCACCCACTGCTTGAGTTCTGGACGTTACCAAGTGTCATGAAAGGGAAAAGAGTGCAAAAATCTCAATCTGCGGAGATCAGATACAAAAAGCAGTGAACAAGACAATATGTCATTGATCAAGCAGAAAGGCAGCTAGGTCCACTGAGGCAGGAGTAGATGATCCTTTGTTGAGCACTAATCACCTGCAAATTGCAAGCCGAAACTCAATCACGTGTAGAAAGCACCAAGCACATGGCAGAAACGTTCCAGACGATAATGGGGAGTGCCGTAAGACCTCATGGGCCATAGTGTGCCAGTTTGGGAGCTCCTAACATACCAAACCGGATACTGCCTGGGAAAATGAAATTCCCGAAAGTCAAATTTCAGTGTTTCCACCCGCGAATGGGATGACAGTTATACAAGATAAAAGGCATCATAAACAATACTGCACCCAGACAAGCAGAGGCAGTGATGGGGAAAGGCTGATATAAAACACATACCTACGTAAAATCTGGTCACCAAAAAATAATGTGCTTCAAGTGCTTTAGCTTTTCTCCTGCCACCCTCTGCCAAGCAGGAAGAACTTCTGGGACTGATACAGCTTAACCAGACACAGAGTTTATCTCTAGATTCTGTGTTTCCATTTGTGAAAGAATAAAGAACAGGGCTTACATATCTTCAAACTTTCAGTCTTGGTTATTTCCTGCACATACAGGCTTCCTCTTCCTCCTCCATGAGTCGATAATTTGAGGCAAGTTGCTGGAGGGCTCTGCCAATTTATGACATTTTATAAAAATTTAAAATGAAAGAAAGAAAATTATATATAGCTCCAGTAGCCAGGAAAAACAATATACACAGTGACTTCTGATTATCGGGGTCTGTGGTGAGTACGTGCCATACGTAACTGAGGAACAGTCTCTGGTCTCATCTGTCTCTCTCATGTGTCTTCAACACTCTGAAGTGGTGTTCACTTGCACAGTAAAATATTCTTTTTGAATAAAATCAAATAGCAAATAAAGATCTGAATATCAAAAGGTCTCAGTTCTCGACATCATTCATCGTAATGCCTGAAGACAAGTTTTAATCCTCCTTAAAATCTGGAATAATCCCATGAACGCCACACATAGTGAAGAAATTGCCAACAACTCTTGACTAGATATTTATAGTGGAATTATCAGGAGCGTTCCGCACTGGCCAAATACTCTTCTACTGGAGTAAATGGAACCACATACAGGTCTGAAAAGCCTTGACTAATAGCTCTGCAAGGAGAATTGGGGTTAAGTGACATTTTAATTACCACAGTTCCACAATGCACTAGAGGGGCTTCCAGTGATGTCCTCAGCCCAGCACAGTGTTATCAGAAATAACAGAACAGCTCCTTTCCCCTCACACCCGATGTGGTGCTCACAGTAAGGATAACCTTCACCCCGAACTTACCGTTTAGCACACACTACGCAACAGGGCTGGGACAACGTCTGCAGAAAAGGGTTTTCAAAGGCAAATGGGTATAAGAAATAAGCGTGCAAAGCAGAACCCAGAAGAATCATCCATACTACAGCTCCATCTAGCTCTTAAACCACCTTCTTTGTCAAATGGAGAAGCAGCCTTACAGATCGCTCACCTTGAAAATGCATGTGGTTATCACCCGGCCGGAGCAAAAGGGAACATATGCTGGTATTAATGTGCAAATGAGCAACCTCTAACAGTGACAATCAGAGTTGCACAGGGAAAAAAAGTGTGTCTTAAAAAGATAACGGTAAGTAGTTTACAGACAGGAGGGGTTTGTAGTGATTAGTTAACCACCCCCTGAGCAGCCCACTGATACCTCTGGACAGTTGTTTCAGGAGGGGAAGCCCCACACCAAGCCATACTGCCTTTTCAAACAGAAAACTATCCAATTAAGAATCTTATTTCTTCTGAGCAGTCAGCTATGTAGGCTTAACGGAGCTACTGCTGATGACTACATCCTTTTAGCCTTTGTAATATATTTTTGCTGTGTGCCCCTGTGTGGGACGGAAATACTTACACTGTTAATGACAAGGGGGTGGGCAGGTATGCGTCAGGCGAAATGCTGTGACTAAACTCCCATTTACCACGAGGCAGCAAGCTCAGACACCGGCAGGAAAAACATCTCATTGAATCAGCACTTCCCAAACGAGTGTGTGAAACTGAAACATGCAGCAGCATTGCCAAGTTTTGCAGCAGATGACAAAGAATGCCTGGGATGTGGCTTGGATGCTCGTGTCTAAACCCTCGCTGTGTGGGACGCTGCCCTACTGAGTCTTTGGGTAGCGTACGCTGCATTGGCTTGGGTATCTCTCCTCAGCACTACGCTACTTAGTGCAGACCGACCGACTCCTCTTTTCTCTGTTCATCCATTCCCCCTCCATTCTGCCTTCCCTGCACTCTTATGTCCAGTTTCAGGATAAGTAAATGAGCTGTTCAGCTCCTACCGAGCAGCAATAACAGTCTAAGCTATGGGAGTGGGGATATTTCCCCTCCTCTTTCGCCAGGCTTTGCAAGGTGTGCTGCTGAAGGAGGGGGTGCCTGCAGGAAATGTGGTGAACCGGGCTCTACCCAGAGACATTTCCTGGCTCATTGGGAAGGTTTTGAGAAAAGAAATCATTCTCTGACCCTGTTACTGAGAAGTTTCAGGCTGGTGTAAAACTACACCTGCCAAACTTGGGGGCAGCTAAACCTTTTGCAAATGGCAGCCACTTTAATGCCATTTGAGAACATGCTTTAGATGTTCCTCTAGGAGACTGCACATGTCCTGACTGGTGAAGCACTGCAGTTATTACAATTGACCTAGACTTAACCTTTGATCCTTGGAGAAGAGCTCTTAAGTCAGTTTTTATTAGTCATGTCTTCTGGGTCATGCCTCTGCATCTTCCTCTGTCACAATCCTTTTCTAACTCACCTCCAGGACAGAGACTGTCTGGCTTCTGGCTGTGTATGCCAGAAGGGAGGAACTACTCTAGCTACCTCAGCTAACACCCTGAGGACCCCACTTGTCTTTCTGAAGGGAGCCTGGAAAAGTCTAGCAAAACCAGGCAAGGCTGTGTTCTACACCTCTGCAGCCTCTGGTAAGAAATACAGCATGCAGCACAAAGTCGTCTTAAGGTATGCCTCAAGCCAAGCGGCTCCGAGGGCAGCCTGAGTGACTGCCTCGCTTGCCCGCTTAGACCCGCTGCTGCTGTGGCAGTCTCCCGGTACAGGGGTGCCGATGTGCGCGCACAGCCCCTGGCAGACTGGGGTCCTTCCAGCCTGTGCTTGGAGGTGCAGGTGATAAACCACTCAAAGAGGGATGTCAAAGCTACATCCATCGCCGTGTTCTGCAGGAGATACAGAAAGGGCTGCCCAGGCCCTGAGCCTGTCACTGGGAGGGTTCAGCCTCCTGCCCGCTTTTTGTGCCACTGCTAGCGGTCCTTTACAAATCACAGCTTCAGGTGTTGCTATTTTCTTTTTGCTTACAATAAAACCCCACTGCCCTCCCCAGGTTGTTTTTCTTCAAACATACCCCTGACATGGTACAAAGGGTGAACAGCCTTCACAACCTCAGGATCTACACACCAACGTCTCTGAAGAGCTGTGCTGGATTGACCTCGGCTGGATGCCTGGTGCCCCACGTATAGAGCGGCTTGCTCTGTAACTCCCCTCCTCAGCTGGACAGGGGAGAAAAAAATGTAAGGAAAGGCTTGTGGGTGGAGATAAGGACAGGGAGACATCACTCACCAATTACCATCACGGGCAAATCAGACTTGGGGAAATTAATTGAATTTATTACCAATCAAATCAGAGTAGGATAATGAGAAATAAAACCAAATCTCGTAACACCTTCCACCCACCCCTCCCTTCCTCCCAGGCTCAACTTCACTCCCAGTTTTCTCTATCTCCTCCTCTCCAGAAGCACAGGGGGACAGGGAATGGGAGTTGTGTTTTTTCTGCCACTCTCTTCTGCTCAGAGTGAGGACTCCTCACACTCTCCTCTTGCTCCAGCATGAGGTCCCTCTCACAGGAGACAGTCCTCTATGAACTTCTCCCATGCGAGTCCTTCCCATGGGCTGCAGTTCTTCATGAACGGCTCCAGTGTGGGTCCCTCCTGTGGGGTTCAGTCCTTCAGGAACGCACTGCTCCAGCGTGGGTCCCCTACGGGGTCACAAGTCCTCCTAGCAAACCTGCTCCAGTGTGGGTTTGTCTCTCCACAGGTCCACAGGCATTGCCAGGACCTGCTCCAGCACGGGCTTCCCACAGGGTCACAGCCTCCTTTGGGCACCTCCACCAGCTCCCGTGTGGGGTCTCCATGGACTGCAGGTGGGTATCTGCTCCCCCGTTAACCTCCACGGGCTGGGGGGGGACAGCCTGCCTCCCCACGGGCTCCACCCCAGGCTGCGGGGGAACCTCTGGTCCTGTGCCTGGAGCACCTCCTCCCCCTCCTTCTTCACTGACCTTGCTGCCTGCAGAGCTGGTTCTCTCACGTATTCTCACTCCTCTCTTCAGCTGCTGTTGCATTTTTTTTCTCCCCCTTCTCAAAGATGTTATCACAGAGGCACTGCCATTGTCACTGACGGGCTCAGCTTTGGCCAGCAGCAGGTCTGTGCTGGAGCCAGCTGGCATTGGCTTTGTCAGACACTGGGGAAGCTTTTAGCAGCTTCTCTCAGAAACCGCCCCTATAGCCCCGTGCTCCCAAAACCTTGCCACACGAACCCAACACAGCAGCAGAGGGCTCAGACACAGACATGAGAGCTTGGAGAGCTGAGGAGAATGGGAGCTCTAGACTATCCCACAGGTACACGTATCCTGAGTGGATGGGGCTGAACCGAGGTGCTGCAGAACGCCGCAGGCCCCAGCAGACTTGATTAGTTTGCTTCCTCCTGTGTTTTGGGATTTAGCACAACCCCCTGCCAGCCTCCTGATGGCAGCCCCAGCTCAGGAGCCTCAACGTGCTTCATGACAGCAGGTAGGCTGTCAGTGATGTGATGTGGCGTGCCATAGGCAGGCATTGCCTGGTGCGTGTTCACTTCTGAACCTTAAATTCTCCCCAGGCTCTTTGACTGACGGCTCCCAGGGGTTTCCGAGGGAGGCTGGCCAGTCGCAGCTCTTCATGCTTTGGAAACATCCTCTGGGGCCGATTAAGAACATTTGGCTTGCTGCAGTTTTCTCATCAAAAGCATAAAACCTGGTCAATCCCCACTAGCAGCTCTGCTCATTTTGGGGACTCAGAGATCTCAGCATTTCAAGAGTGTAATTTTAAAGGCAGCATTATCTTGACCCCCCCCGGGCGGGGCGAAGATACGGAAAACACAGCAGGCTGTGGTGATGGATGGCTGTAACCACAACCATAGCATTGCACTGTGATAGAGCTAACACATAAAGCCTCCAGGATTAAAACACGTGGCACCTTGACCCAGCTGTTAAAGGAACCGAGCTTCTCCACACTGGTGACATGGGTTGTTAGTCCAGAAACAAGAAATAATTCATCACTGACTGCACACCAGTGGCCTTTTAAGTAAAAGGGATGAGAAGCATCATCAGATAAACACTACTGTCCTGCTGTGATTTTAGCACAGCGGCTTCCCACCCAGGGCTGCTCGAGGCTCTTCAGAGGCAGAGCAGAGCTGTGCTGCCCCATCGGGGAGGGGTGAGGGATGGCTGCTCCGGCTGCAGGCAGCGGATGGGACAGGAAAGAGGCTGAGCAGGGAAGCAAAGCTCCACTGGCGGGATGCAGCTGAGGTGATGAGAGGCACAGAGGCAGCAGTGTGGCTTTTCCTTCCCCTGCCACAGGTATACCAACTCCTCCCATGACTCTGCCTGTCCTGTGTCCCCTCACACACATATAAGCAGCAATATGAGCATTTTTGTACCCAGCAGTCAGACAGAGGCTTTGCCGAGCGTCTGACCCTGACCCTGGTGTTGGCCCACAGACTGCGATGGGAAAAGCGACTTCACCAGCTGAGCCGAAGCCCCATGTCTGAGAAGCTGAAGTGTGAGCTAGCGCCTGTTGAAACGATTAAAGGATTCTCTCTGGTCTTGGTGGATCATGAATCAATACCCATGTAGCAACACATTTGTTTGGAGTCCACCCCTAGAAGGGTTTATCAGAGCTTCAGCTGCCGTGGGGTATTTTTGCTTATTGTTGTTGTTTTGGTAATTGGCTGTGAGAAATAATCTCATCCACATCACTAACAAACACACCAGACTCCTGAACCCGCTGACACAACTTGTTTATTTTTCTCAAAAGCAACACAGGGCAAAGAGCTGCCCTATTTTAATGTGCTAGGTCATGGTCAAAAGAGTCAACTAATATTTTCCTGCAAGGGTTAGTATTTACTATGTGAACCAACTATCAAATTCATCTGACAAGTTAATCCATTAACCTAACCTTCATCTAATAAATACCAAAGAGAACAGATTCCCATTGATTTCAGCTGTCACAGGGATTTCGGACTCTTTAAGCTCAGGACTGCCTGTAGCTAACCGGGTCCATCAGAGTTAAACCCATCACATATACTGTCTGCTTTCTCATGTTTTATAAATAATTCCCTGAGCTCTTCTTCTTATCTGCTCCAACCATTTCGTCACTTTCTTATTTGTTTATACTTATCCTGTGGTCTCACACTGAGTTAATCCCTGAAAAACTTCAGTGAGCTGTTCTCTGCTTCCACGGGATTTACCCCGCCTAATCCGGTGGGACATCCTTAAAGAAGCCACACCATAAACACAGGTCTACCTCTCTCCAGTGGTCACCATTTCCGGGCTCTGCCAGCGGCACGAGAGCCCGACCCAAACCTCCATCAACGTTCATGGAAAACCTCTTACCCGTTTCACTGGGGTTTACGCTGGCAGCAGCTCAGCTCCCCGCTGAAAGGCAGTGTAAGACAGGTGGTATGGGCACAGCAGAATCAAGCAGGAAGTCAAGCACCTATTGGCTGTCAGCGAGTACCCAATTTACTTCAGAATTATACAGTTTGATTTTAGTTTGAAAGCAAAACTTGCACCAGACTTCCTCACCAAACCCAGACAGCGTGTTCAACCCTCTTAGGCTTTGGTACGGCAGGGTTGAGCAGACAGAAGAACTCAGGCAGAACTTCAAGAGCTGCTACAATACGGGAATCAAATTTCAAACCGGGAGGAATAGCAGTGGGTGGATTAACCCCCATGTAAGGTTGGCTTTGTAATCCCATCTCTATTTACCAAATCTGTTTGATTTTACCAAATCTGTTTGATTTTACCAAAAGAATTTCCTCTCTCAGGAGTTCTTCCTCCACTCTGCCATCCAATTCTCCGTGATCCCTCCCTGTGTTGCTCTGTGAATTTTGGGTCGCAGGAGGCACCCGTCAGTTTTTACACCTTCTCAGACTTCAGGCAGCTTCCTTCTGCTTCCCATGAGCCTCAAGAAATCCACGTGCAAGTTGGTTTTCACATTATTGTTCTCTCGAATTTACGCTACCTGCACTCCCCACAACAGGCAGTCTGATCACAGTCCTTGTGTCATGCTGCTTTTGGACCGTCTCAAAACAACCTTGTTTTGCTCTGGCTGTAAAATCAGCCTTTTGTTATTCTATGTGTAAAATAATACCCAACAAGCTGTAGCTTCTTGCCCCTTCACAAAGACCTGAATCACAGATTGTCTTTAAGTTAAAATTTCCGCCTAGCTCAGAACAGACAAGCTTAGAAAGTCAATGCTGACACCACAACACTCGTAAAGGTGATTAAAATCATGGAAGTTAGCAACAACAGCTTGTTCATCAAGGTAATCAGTTCTTTTTTATTTCTTTCTTTCTTAGAAGAATGGGATTTCTGATCCGAATGTCCTTCTCTATAAACACAATCTGTCCCATCATGTCTGTGTGGCTGCAGAATGAACTTCTTTTCCTTTTGTTTTCCTTTTGTTTTTAGTCTTTTTAAAGGAAAAACATCTCTGAAAGGAAAAGGGAAGCTACACCAGAGCATAAATGTCAGGGGTGTAAAGAAAGCCATCCTCAGCCACCCCTAGTGACTAATAAATGCCAGTAAAATTCATTCCACATCTGGAATGTGGTCTGTAGAAAATCCGACAAGTATAAATCACCACCCTCGATCAGAATATAAATCCTGCCGTGATGCAAATGATGTGTAGGTCGTGTGTTTGTGCATTTTACTGAGCCATCAGCAGGAGGAAGGAAGGGCCAGGTGACAGGATACAGGGAAGTTAGAAAATAACTTTGTCCATTTCAAGAAACAATACGCTGCTTCCACCGGAAGAGGAATACTTTTTGGAAAGGAAATTTACTCTCTCCTGCTTCACCACTGGAAGCTCCTTCTCCCCCAACTTAGAAGCTTCCAGCGATAAATAAATGAAGGAATCTTGAACTCTGCGATCAGAAGGTCACAAAATGCCAGCTAGGCTGCGCTGGCCATGCTCATTTTTCCTTTGTAGAGCACTTACCTCGGATCAGATGCAAGTGCGTGTCCTGCTTCATCTCCTCGGAATACTTGCTCCTTCCCCCCTCTCTGCAGTTCACCAGCAGGTCACAGCAGCAGCTTCTCACTGGTTTTCAAGAGGCTGGGTCTCACAGAGGTGACTGTCAACCAATGCCCTGGAGCTAACTCTGGCTTTTGTGATTTTCTCCTCCAGACGTGGTGAGCAACGGCACATTGGCTTGAGCCAACGCTCGCAGGAGCCAACAAAAATGTAAAGGAAAATCTGATCTAAGGGGTTTACAGCAGGTGGCCATGGCAAGGGAGATCTTCCTACTCCGACTCTGAAAACTGAACACTGCAGCATGGTCACATCCACACAGCTCTGGTAATTGTTTTGGACCCAGCCTTTGTCCCATGGATTTGCTGTTCAGTATTTTCCTCAGAGCTCCTGATTCACCCTACAATGTTCTAGATTGCCACATGGGGAAAAAAAAAAGTTTATTAAAACTCATGATTAAATGTTGAACTGTCGATCTGAGACTTTAGCAGGTACGAGGGAGGATCTCACCATTCACACCACTCATGCCAGACGTTCAGGGCTTACCACTTGTGTGGTCCCATGCTTGCAGACAGCACGATCGTAGAAATCAGAAAAGCTCCACTGGAATTGTCACGCTGTCTCTAAGTACGTTAACCAGGGAGGAAAAAGAGGTTTGAAGAATCATGTGACAGACATTCTTCCAATAAACAAAGCAAGACAAATTCAGGACCCAGGAGGGTGGCTGTAAATGTAAAGTAATTTCGTTTCAGATTTATGTCAAAGCTGAAAAGATAATTGGGATTTAAATAAGTAAAATAAAAATAATAAACAAAAATATTTAATTTTTATTATTAAAAGCAGTTACATGGCATCATGAACCTCAAGGTTGAACTGTCTTCATATACAAGTGCAGTAGTTTGAATATTGCTAATTTGCAGTGATTGTTTCAGGATCCGACTGATAGGGTTTTCATGGGATAAAAAAGAGAGCATCCATGGAGAAAAGGTAATCCTGCTGAGATACCGTACGAAGAGTAGAGAATCTCCCTATCCCCTAGAGATAATGCCTAGTATGCAGCAGAGAGAAACCTTAGTCAACCCTTAAAACACTTCCCTCTTTTATCCTACTGAAGGGTGTTTTTTTTATCAAAATAACCATTTTTTTTCCTTTTCTTCAGGGACTCTTTAGATACAGATCTCCTGATTGGAAAACGAACACAGTCAGGAAGTGCTTAACTGTGTGACTTCTCCATCTTTGAACGTGCCTTTTAGCCTTAGGTGTCCGTGAACCAAAGGCTAAGAAAAATTTATCCCCAGCTTAAGCACTGTGATTCAGTCCATGACTCTGGGCATTCTAAAGCTACCCCCCAAAAGTGGTTGATGTGGTCCCTAGTGCACCCTGTCCCCCTGCCCAGATCTGCTCCTACGATGCAGCACTAATTAGCACTGCAGACACGCCACTCTGCATTTTGGCTGGGTGCTCTTCTGGGAGGAGGTTCCCGTACTTTGCTGATAACATAAGAACTGTCTTGGTATTGCAGCAATATTGAAATTATCCCACTGACCCCACTGGTGAAAACTGTATCCTGAAACTGGTGTTGCAGAGTGTTTGCCTCTGATAAGGAGTCTCTGGCTCACCACTTGACATGGGTAATGGTGCAGCACCACCACGTCCATCCAAGGCTGCTCGTGGATGTTTTCCATGGGGACATTCAGCTGTTGAGCCAGGATTTGCTCTGTCTGTGAGAGAGCTCGTGCATCTTTAATGACACATGCACCTGAACCTGCGAACTTCTGGCAGAGGTGAATAAGTGGGGTTATGATAAGATTTATATTCATACAGATAACAAGAATATCCAGAGCTATAAATATTGCTGACTGATACATCCTGGTTATTCAACCTCATTTTTCAAAGTTTAAGCCAAAATCTAAGTACTGCAGATATAAACCAGATCTACTGGAGTGGGAGAGGGAATAAAAGGAGAACTGCTTTTCCTTACCTCCCAGCTGCGAAATTCTTAAACCTTTCTCTAAGATAACCGCCCCCACACCTTGGTGGAGATTCGGAACCAGAGGCTTTGCTCTGCTCCAGAATAGCAGCTCTTGTCTTCCTGTTTTCTGTTGATTATACGGATTTCTGCCGGAATGTGAATCACATAATCAGTTCTGTCCTAATGGAGAAGGGATTCATCACGACCACTCCTGAAGCCGACAGGGTCTTCAGAAAGCTTCCAAAAGAAAACAGGAAGCTGCCAAAAAGAAGTGGACATCTCTGGTCCAACAGTTGGCTCTTTTGTTTGAAACCAAGAAAAGCACCATTCAGGACTCTAATTGATCAAAACTGAGTGCAATTGTCAGAGCACCAATAATTGCTGCAGGAGGGCAACGGTCACCCTGACGTGTTGTCACTTCAGAGGAAGCTGAACACTAATAACCAGTCAAGCAGCATTAGTTAAAAGGAACCTTTTAATGACCCCTGATTTCTCCTTCAGGAAATATTTTCTACACAATTTGTATCGCATTTTCAGTACTAGCCCATGGTCTTATTTATTTTACATTGTAAAATATGCAGATCTCCTCACTGCTCCGCGCTGGCTGTGCGCTCCGAGTGCATTCTGACGTGATTTCCAGATGAACCCCAGGAGTGCTGCAGTTGGTCTAAATTTGTCCCATCCTTGCCACTTTTTCACAACAAAGTTATTCTTTGGTTAACTCTTCTCCAGCTGCCATTAGTTTTACCTGCCTTGTTTTGCTTGATTGCTCACCCCGGATTAACTCGGACTCCCACTTGACTTCGCTTCACTTTACCATCCCCTCACTTCTGTGTAGCACACACTCCCTCCTTTCCCACAACGTTGTGTTCAGCATCGCAAGAATGCTACTGATGGTCCCATAAACTTTGTGTTTTCCTTACAGCCTGAAGGCTGGATTAACATGTAAACCCTGGAATCGCCACTCCTATTTACAGGGTGTGTGGGGGGGGAAGGTATTGCACTTCAGGCTTTTTCAGTAAAGCTATGCAAAGTACCACTGCTGCAGAAAACCTGGTGCAAATAAAAAGCACTTAGAAGCAATTTTTTTTTTTTTAAAGTTTACCATTTTTAAAAGGATTTCACGATCTGTGGAAACAAATCGCCTCTTTAGGACATCTGATTTTTCTTTCTAAAGGAATTACTTCTCTATTGTGCTAGAACATCTGGAAGTTTGATACTAGCTTTATTTTATTTTATTTTGCTTTGGTGACACATTTTTTAAGTTCAATTATTCTCCTAGGTGATGCATGCATATGAAAAATAAAAACTATATAAATTATAAATCTCTATTACAAAGAAGAATAAAACCAAGAGCACATATGCCTTGAACATCCAACATCTCCATGTTCCTATATTTTCATACTTCACATTGTACCTTGGCCTTTTTTTTCTCTTACAGTGTCATCTGAAAGCATACTGTAAACATTTAAGACCAGGGACTGCCTTTTTTTATGTTGCCAAATCACCAGACTTTATACAGAAGTCTGTATAAATATTAAATTATACTCATTAATAAACCATTTTTTTGCAAACGAAAAATTGACTTCTGAGAATTCATTTTGCCCTGTCAAGGCAGAATAAAATCTCATCTATGAAGAGGCCTGTTATTAAGTAGAAAAGTCTAGAAATTCACAGACACCTTGTGAGGAAGGAAAGCATTTACATGCAGTGAAACGAAATGGTCCCCAAATCATGGGGCCTTCCACCATGAGAAGGAGAGTACTCCACCGCTGCCCTTCCCAACACGGGGTTCAGCGCTCACGGCCGAGGTGATCCCAGAGCAAGAATGGGACAAGAAGGTTTCCCCTCTGAGCAGCGAGGGAGAGGAGCATGCCCCTGCCCGAGAAGTAGTAAACAGGTTGAAGAAAACTGGCACCAGAGAGGGGACTGGATGAAACATCTCTCAGAGCTTTGAGAGACAAGACTGGTAGCCTCTAAGTGAGGGGGCGATTCAGTGAAGGAGGGTGGACAAAAGCATCTGGATTTGGGGGGCTGTATCCTTGTCCTGGAGCAGGCAGACTCATCCAGAGCATCAGCTTGCCCCAAGGTGCCTGGTGGAGAACAGAGGCACGGCTGTGTCCCAGCCTGGACCAGGGAAGTGATTTCCACTCAGCTGGACTGAAATAAGGCACAAGGTTTCCAGGGAAGTAGGAAGGACAGAAGCACCAAAAGGCGATTTTGGCTGGGTCTGCATGTCAGCAATCCCCCACCTAGAACAAGAGGGGTGGGAATATCATTTCTGACCTTGGAGACAGAGTTCCAGTGTGGGGGCTGCTGCCACCACTGTGTGTGGGAGTGCTTGTCTACACCAAAGCTTTTGTCTGCTGCCTGTGCTTTGCCTCAGTTTCTCTGTGTGCAGACAAAAAAGGCAGTGGGTGTCTTGGTCTTTTGCTGGAAGGCTTTAGAAAGCACAAAAAGACATTTTTAATCCTCTTAAATCCCTGTTTCCTTGTTCCAAGCTGACCAAAAACCTCTTCAGCTTCTCTCCTTTCTTCTGTGATCTTAAAATAGTGTTTGACAATTTTCTCCTGTAATTCTCTCAGCAGCATCGAGGAGGTGCATTTCCCCCTTTCAGGACTCTCTTCAGGTTTTAGCTCCTTCTGTTAGCTGAGGTAGATGAAGCATTTGGGATTTATTTGTAAGGTTCAAAAGCTTTTAGATGAAACAACTGTCTGTTAGAGTAGCACGCACGATGCGTGGTGTTGGGGAGGGAGGGGAATATTGGGCTCCTGCAGGTTCTCCATGTGAAGGGGAAGCATCCCATTCCTTGGGGGGCAGAGTCCAGAGGAGCTGGACTTCGCTCACTCTCTCCTGCTTGCAAAGAGAGAATCAGGAAATATAAACACCTACAAGACAAAGGCAAAAACTAACCCTAGAGAAACAACCAGCGTTGATCTAACTCTGGATTAGACCCGTGCAACTCACACCGGAGTCTAGAGCAGCTACTTCTGTTCATGCTGCTGTGGATGAAGGGACCCTCCACGTTAAGAATTGCCTTTGCAGCAGCAGAAAGCCTAAAAATCAGGCATGAAATCAGACACAAGGAAGGATGGGGGATAACAAGACAATGTTATTTTACTGCAAGAAGAGCAGGAATCTTTATGTGAGGGGGTGTACTGCAGAATGTCAGGTATGTACATAAAATAAAATGTTGTTGCAACAAAGGCAGAATATTTTGCTAATCTTTGCTAAGAAATCAGCATGAAAAATTCATCATAGCAGTCAGTTGGCCCTGTCATGTCTGTTGCTCAATCTGCTTGACCCAGCTTATGATAAAAGGAAAGACAAAAGATAGTTTCTGATGGACTTTCCCTTGAGAACCTGTTGCCAGAGGGGAAGGTCTGGCTCAGCAGGTTTGCAGAGCCCTGCAGCTGGGTGTCTGTGGGGTGCACACCGGGAGCACAGACATCTGCAGTTCTCCCTTCTATGAATTTCTCTCTCCCTTTCTTCTCTTCTTCATCCATTGCTTTGTAGATCCAATCTGTTGGATCTCTTTAATCAAAGCTCTTGCAGTGATCTGGCTCATCATAAACCTGGTCATGCTAATTTTGGTTGCTCCATCTTCTACCAGCATCACACTGCTGTCACTGAGTCAGGATACTGACTATCTCTGTAAGCTCTAATTTTCTTCTCCAAGGCTCAGGCTGGGATAGAGAAGAAAAAACCTGAGAAGCCACGAATACAAAAAACCAAAGAGGGACCAAGGGATCAGTCCTGAGCAATGAACTCCCTCTCCCTGCTCTCCAGACCAGAGTTTATGCAACACCTCTCAGCAGCCTCTCTTCTGCTCTGTGACTCATCTGGCAGATCCTGATTTGTCGGGGGACATGTAGAAGAGATGCGCTGGGCTCCAGCTGGGCAGTGTCTCCCTGTTCACGGGCCCCAGTCCTCTGGGTCACGCTCCTCTGCTGCTCCCGGCACCAAGATCCTTACCTAGGGATGTGCCAGATGTGCAGTCTACTTCAGGACTTTCACATGGTAGGATTGGATAGATTGGGAAGTCAGAGGGCAGAATGAGCATTGGGAAGAGTAGGTAGATCCTTACATAAACGCCATCTGACAGAGAGGGTAATGGTGTCTTCTGCTTTCAGAGACAGCAGCTGGAATCACGCCCAGAAATTTTCTGCAGCTATCTTAACTCAGACACACCGCACAGAAACATTAAGACATAAAATAATACGGTATTAAAATGGAAGAAGTGCAGTAGTTTGGGTTAAAGTTGCACTGGGAATTGCAATTTCACATTTCTTAGCTATAGATGTGCTTCAGCTCACAGCCATAACAGTGACTTTCCACAGAGAAGGCTGCCAGAAAGGGTTCAGCAAAGTGGTGGCACGTATGAGCCCTCTCTCCAGACGCGAAATCTATAGCCCGTCTTTGGAGAAGTGTGTACTTCCCACGGGCTTTACGGAGACCTTTTCTTTCGGATCCATGGACATCGCACGCAGCACACCAGCTGCACTCCTGCAAGGTGGGTGTGGAAGTCTGCCACGTCCTAGTGCTTGTCTTTCACGAGTTGTTACAAGGCAATGAAGCCATCGGACATATCTATCAGCTCAGGGCTCTATGTGTGCTTCAAGGACTGGTTTAGCAACAGCTTGGGCTTTTGCGTTTGATTAGGAGCTCCAATGTGGATGTTGAAAGAAAAGGAAATGCAGAACAGGCACGAGCATTTGCTGTTACGGGTCCCTGGGATTCTGTTCACCGCAGCGGGGCTGGGGAGAGTCACACAGACACTGTCTGAGCCCAGGAGCTGGTGGCTAGCAGAATAGTGTGACGTAGTTATGTTGATGTTATCTCTTCAACAATATTTTAGAGACAAAAGACAGAGGGTCAGGGAGTCTTTAAGGAGAAGCTTTATCAGCATGCTCTCAGGCTATCACATTCTACAAGGGGAGTACCAGAACATGTTTGTTAAGCATATTTTTGCCTTTTTAGGGTGGTCAAAGACTGTTTGCTCCTTGCAGTAACTTACCAAAAGGAATCTAGAAGCACAGAATACTAAATTATCAGTGTAGTACAAAGCTATGTATTATTTACAAGCACAGTGTGAGCTGTCAGGTCAGTTAAATCAATTATTCACCATTTGTTCAATTTAGCTTTGTATAAATCTTCATTTTCTCACTCAGCAAATTCCAAATTTACTACAAAGTCTTATACCATGTCTGTAAGGAGAACAGACTGAAAGGTATAAAACGGCAGACAGCTTACTAAATTTATAAGCAATTGCTTGAAAAAATGATCAATGCGTACACTTTGCTTTATTTTATCTGGAGTCTGATTTTTGTGCATAAATCATCCATGATCTATACATCTAAATTCACATTTTGAGACAGAAGAATTCAACTCCATCCATTTCTTGACTGTTACACACAGTAAGAGATGAAGACATTCCTGTGAGGACTGAGTGACTGAGAAGAGGAGAGATTCACAGACTTCGAAGGTTAGAAAAGACCACTACAGACCGGGACCTCTTGGGTGATACACACCATAAAACTTCACACAGAAACGACTGCAACAAGCCCCTGTCTTCTGATTGAACTAGAAGGTATCAGAAGAACTCACTTTTCTCCCTAATTTGGCAATAATTTGCTGCTTCACAAGTGGATGTATGCGTATGGACCAAGGTAATAAAAGAACACTTTGCTTTCTTGTGTAACCAGAGCCAGCAGTCAGGCTAGATCCAAAGTCCGAGCTGTTGCATGACGTGCACCTGGAAGGCATTGCTAGGAAGAGCTCTTTGCACCACAGGTTCAGGAGCAGTGTTGTTCAAGCAGAATGGAAACTGTGACATTATCTGCCTTACTTATGCACCTCAGCCTTGCCCAAGAAAAAGCCCTCAGCTGAGCAGTTAATCCACCCTCTCTTTTTTCCGTGTCTGGATTTTCCTGACTAACCCCTGGCAACGATAATGGATTGGGAAAAGGGAAAAATTAATGCAAAAATCAAAACAACTGATTTTTTGGTTTATTGATTAAGTATTGCCATTGCTTAGCTGAGCGATGGGAGCTGGCCATACATACATGTGCTCGCCAGCTCAACCCACAGCAAAGCCTGGATCTAAAGTTAGTCTGCTGTATTTGCAGTGGCCATTACCTCTTGATTTCTGTGGTGGTCTCTGTTTTATTCATGGAAACATCTACAATGAGGCTTCTGAAGTACTAAATGAGAATATTTTTTTTCTGTTTTCTCTCTACTCCTCTCTTGAACACAGGATTCAGTTATGAACCAGTCCTAGAGCATGCCTTCCTTTCTCGTGCCTGTGTTCAAAATTCGAGTTGAACAGAATTCTTCAAAGCAGTAATCACAAGAATGCCCAGATTCTGCATGGGTTTACCGTGTCGTGGGATGTAGTTCTACCCTCATCTCCTTCAGACAGAAAATTTCCAGTTCTTTGCACACAGAATTAGGTTTACGTAGCTGAATCGTCCTTATGAAGCACGGCTGTCCTCATGAGGTGTCCTTGTCACCGAGGACTTTGAAAGTGAGTTGTGTTACTTTAAGTAGAAAATGGAAGCAAATCAAGCATTGAGCAGAAGAATTATAACACATAGAAGATATTCCAGAACACCAGGGAGAAACAGAGTTGAAATCTGGAGAGTCTGGAGTCCTGCATTTCATTCATATTTTATTCTGTTAAATTCAAGAGTTTAGCAATAATAAAACAAGCAAATCTCCTTGGTCTTCTGGGTTTAAATATGGATTAAAGAGGAAACTTGGGGGAAAAAAAGGTGGTATGAGTTTAGCTGAGGGATGTTTATGTATTTTTGAAGTTCTTCCATTTCTGACTAGCATAATTTCTAGTGTTCCCCAAGGCCTCTTACCACCCAGAATGATGGGTTTTCGAGCAAGGGTGATTTTCTTTCTGCACAGTGACGTGGGGATTGTCGGGGACCACCTGAATAGAGTCGACGGCAGTTCAGCCTGTCTGTACTGCACAGTGGGTAGATGCTGGCAAAGGCGAGAGGTGAGCTATTCGCTTTTGAGAAATCAGGATACAGGAGGAGCTTCCCGTGCTCCGCAGCAAAATAGCTGGAGGTGAGATGTGAAGTCTTTGCTTCTCCGGGTGTTTCTGTGAATTGTCACTCTGTCCCTGTGGTTGACTGGACCGGAAAGCCTAAACTGGGACAAGCCATTCACTGCTACAGAAAAGGCTGCTCTCAGTGTCACACAGGTACCACATCACCACGTGGCAGACTGAAACCTGCATGAGCACCCTCAGTTGTGCACTTGGAAAACATAAAAATTAAAATCCTAACTCTTTCGTTGGACAGAAGTGTTTGGAACGGACTTCTGGTAGTGGTGTTAGATGTCAGAATTCATGAGAGACTCTACATTTTCTAGAGGAGTCTGGTACAGAGGTGTTCGAGTTAAAGCATGGCTGGTGTTCTGTATCACACCCTGTTATTGACTTCACACTCCTGAGTAGACACTTATATTGTCCTTTATCTCTTCATCAACAAGGACAAAGTATCTCTAAAAGACCGTGCCTTTAATTTCCTCATCAGCAAAACCAAAATATCTTCAAAATATCAGCAAAGAATTCTAAATATAATTGAAAAGTTTTAGATATTTTTATTTTTAAACCTAGGGTATTTAGAAGGAAAAAAACCCACATTAGACATCCCGACAAAATATCAAAAGTCACCCTCAGAAAAATAGGTCAATGAAATCATGAAATCTCTCAAAGCCCATCAGTTTAGATAGTCACTGAAGACACTTGCTCCAGAGAGGCCTCCTGCAAGAATTGTATCCCGTGGAAATTAGCACGTCAAAATATGTTGCAAGTCTGACATTTTTTCCTTGTCTATCCATGCAAGAACATAATCAAAGAAAAAACTGAATTAAACATTTATGACAGAAGCTGTTTGAAAGCTGAGATAGGAACCAGCACTAACGTGCCAACTTTCCAGTCTGGTACCTTGTAGACAAGCTTTCTCCCTGACAATCCTGCCTGCGTTCCTTGGCTGTTTAAAAAGTATTTTTAACTAGAAAACATCCTTTGTTACTCGGGTAGAAATTGATTTCTTCCCAGTCACGTCTAAAATAAATAACCTTTTTTTTTTTTCTCCCAAATGGCAAAATCTGCCCAGACAAGTGTGGTGTAGCCAAAAGAGAAACTGGCCTATAGGATCAATGTTGATTGCAGGACTACCAGTCCTCAAAATCCTCTTAAAAAATTACAGTACCATAGAATCACAGAATCAACATAGAACCATAGAATATTTTGGGTAGGAAGAGAACCTGAGAGGTCATCTAGACCACACAGTCCTGGCTACTGTTTCAGCCTGTGGTTTTGTAGTTCAAATATCCGAAGCAATCCAGAAAAAATGACCCACACCGTGACCCAACACAAACATTGTCACTCTTCAAATACCGCCTTGCTGACAGACATCTTGGACTAGTTGCAGGTCCCGAGGAGGGAGCAGGGGGAAAGGATAATTGTGTCAGTGCTTCCATTTGAAAGGCAACTTATGGTTCTCTACAACTTTGATGGAAATGAAAAAATGGTCTTGGATACTTGGGGTCTGATCATTAGGAAAAAAAAAAAAGGAAAAAAAGAGGCTTTCCAAGCAAAGGCTTGACAAGCAAACATTTAAAACCTTCAGACCTCTTTCTACTTTTTAAAGAAGAGGTATCTCTGTTAGGGGTGAATTTACCAAAAAAAAAAAAAAAAAAAAAAAAAAAAAAAAAAAAAAAAAAAAAAAAATCAGAGCTACAGAACAATTAAAAGGACAAACATCCTTGAACCCTGAATCACCAGGAAAAACAAGCAAAGTTACTTTCACTGTGGGTGCCCCGTGCTGAACATCCACAACACGGTGCAGGAAATAGACCACAGTCCAATCCATCGTGTCCTGTCCTTGGCCATAAAAAGCTTTGAATTATCCTGTTTAGTTTTCTCGCTCTGAGTTTTCTATGATCTCTATCAAGGCGAACTCATGTTGTGAAGGATGAGGTATTTTTTCAAGAGCCACCTCTGTCCTCTAAAGGATCCTCTTAGAGCCTCTGTAACTCACCCTGAAAAGGCTGGATATATAAGCTCTGATGTCAGAGGATGTTCACAGAGGTGTTCGGTGACATAAAATCATCTGAAGAGGCCATGCAAGAACAATAAGTTGGTGATAATATTTTTCAAACAAAACAATTTAGGACAAAAATAGCTTTCTTTTTATAAAATAACATCAAATTAAAAGATGAGCATTGCATCATCAGACTTTCACAACACATTAGAAATCCCAGAGAAACAATACATCGTACAGGAAGAGCTTCCTACCAGATCCATGCAGCTAATGAAATTCTATGCAACTTTTTCCAGGAAAATAGCTTGCATCCGCTGAAGCTATATGCAGCATTTTTAAACTGTTCCCCATGATTCATTCAGTGCTCAGTAGATCAGATGTTATTGAATTCACATGAGTTCACGTTAAATAAATAAAGTGAAACACAACAGCTGAGGCAACTCATCCTATGAGGAAAGGCTGAGAGAGCTGGGGCTGTTCGGACTGGAGAAGAGAAAGATCCAGGGAGACCTTAGTGTGGCCTTTCAATACTTCAACAGGGCCTATAAGAAAGAGGGGGACAAACTTTTTAGCAAGGTCTGTACAACTAGGACAAGGGGTGATGGTTTTAAACTAGAAGAGGGGAGATACAGAAAGAAATAGTTTCCACTGAGGGTAGTGAAACCCTGGCCCTGGTTGCCCAGAGAGGTGGTGGATGCCCCATCCCTGGAAACATTCCAGGTTGGACGGGGCTCTGAGCAACCTGCTTTAGCTGAAGATCTCCCTGCTCACTGCTGGGGCATTGCACTGGATGAGCTTTGAATTTCTCTTCCATCCCAAACTGTTCTATGATTTTATGATCACTCAAGCACAGGACATCTCTGGCCAAACCCAACAGAGACAGTAGTGTTGTAATAGCCAAACTGGGTCAGTGGTGAAGTAGAAAGTGGGGGTTGTTATAACACCAACTGCTTGGATTATCTGTAATCAGAACAAAATCTCAGAAAGGTCTGTAGTATACGGCAAGTAGGAATGGCCAGGCCTGTGCAGACGGAATTGCTACATGTAGGACCAGCATTTCCGCTGAAAAATTCCATCGCATGGAAGAGGGTAAGTTGGAGCAGCCTCATCCCCCGCGCAGTGAAGTGCATGGGCTGTATTGCAGGTGCCACTGCAGAAAACCGACAGAGATTAAGGAGCACAGGTGTCTCTGCTTCGAACTTCCAGTGATGTCTCTCTAAAAGGCTGTTCGCAGCTTCCTCTGTGTCCTGCTAGGGTCAGGCACGGGTGCAGAGGAAATGAAAAAAGAGGAGGTATGTGCCTACAGAATGAATCTGCGTCAGGGATGAGCAAGGGCTTGAGATCAACGTGGGCTAGAGACAAGCAGGACTGACTTCACGCTCAGGAAGGAGGACACCTACAGCTCTGGGCAGTTCAAGGCCACTTTATTCATGTTAGCTCAGCCTGTGTGACAAAGATCTCGAGCCTGTATACAGTGCAGGCTAGAAATATTAATGTACATCCAGGGGGCTCAAGGGAACTCTGTGACTAGTGCAGCGTCTGGCTTGTTCAAACTTTCCTACCCTGCAAGTCCTGGAACAGCTGGAGAGACCAAGAGTGGCCTTTGGCACAAGTCTCCTGCAAGACTCAGAGTTTCCATTCCACAGCAAGACACCTTTACCACTCAGCACCTCACCCCTGGCATGTGCATACTCATTCTTTGTTTTGATAAGCAAATCAGTACGTACTTTAATGTATTATACCTGGGGGAATTGAACTCAGTACGCTGTGCTGAGGTTCCAAGAGGATGTAGTTATTTTTGACGCCAGTAATTTGGTTTTTGTTTCTTTTCCAAATAGGACAAAAAAACCCTAGGGCTGGATTTTTGCCTGGTTTCCATTCTAAATCACCATTTATCCCCTTGCTCAGCTGACATCAGTGGGAACATCAGAAAATCTTCCTCTTGCAAACAATCACAAACAATACCGATACTCAGAAAACAGAAACAACTGAAGAGAACGCAGGAATCACTACTCAGCTTTGTTGTCATCCTTGTCACTGCATTCTGCAACGCTCAAACATTTGCCCTCAGGAATGGCAAATGGCCCTGCCTCACAAGCACCAAAGGATGCACAAACCTGAAGCCCACCCAGGGATCCAACTGCAGATCGCGATTCACACCCTCTGCTCATATGGAAATGCACTTTTCTTACAGGAGGAACGCAGTGAGGGATCATAACCGAAAATTAAATGCTTCGGAAATAAGTTGGTTCTCACTGAAGTGACTGAAGAGTCTCGCTTCGAAATCGGAACCATGCCCAGACTGAAGAAACGGCCACACATTCTTGTAAGAGTCACTCCTGTGGGATGCTGAGATCTGGCGGGCGGGTTCAAGAAGTTGGGGAACGATGTCGATACAGGCAGTCTCCTCTCTAACGTGCTTGGGTTGAAACTGTACAGCATAGCCCTTCGAGTTGGTAGTTGATAGTTGACCTCAGCAGTCATACAGAAACACCCAGACCCATTTTCCTCCCTCCCAGGCTCTTCCTTTTAGCTAATTCTTAACTTCCCTGCTGTAGAGCACTGGCCGGAGGCGACTCTCAGCTCTGATTTCCGTAAGAAAAATTCTGATTACCCTAAGAACACGGTGCCAAAGATGGGAGACTTTAGCAGGCTCTTCTATGCAAAATTTTAGACAATTTGACGGCAGGGAAGTTTGGGGGCGCGGATGTCAAATGTTACCTGTTATAACTTCCCTGGAGAGCTATTTTTAATCCCCACCTAGGTGGCATGAGTGGGGCAGAGCCACAGAATGGAAAAGGTCCGCTTAAGGCTGAGCCTGACACTTTACAAAGCCACACCAGGTCAGGAAAGAGGGAGAAGGAGCCTCCATGAAGAGCAAAGGTCTCGCGGCTTAAAAATTGTGACAAGCCTTTCATTTGAAACAACTGCAAGGAGGGTGCTGAGAAGACTGAAACTTTGAATATGCCTTGCTCAGCAAGCTGCCTCGCCGGGCTGGGAACGTGTTGGAGCTTGCAGTCCTGGAGGCTAACGTGCTCCCTCCATTTGTCTGTTCACTCTTCCATGATTTTATAGCTGCTTTATACGATGGGCTTGCAGGCACCTTACACCACCGGCTGTGCACGGCAGGAAGGTTTGAGCTGCCCCTCCAAACTGCAGCTGGCGTGCTCTAAAAAGCTGCAACATCTTCCTTTCAGTTTTCATTACCCCTCGAGGTTACCTCTGGCATTTCAGGGGCAAGAGGAAGGGCAGAACACCCAGATGAAGCAGTTTTGAGTGCCTTTGCATTTTTACAGGAGAAGAGGGTTTGAACCACACCCCGGAAGGTTTTCACGAGAGCCAAGCACTGTCCTCAGATGCGTTGTACATACGCAGCATTCGGCTCCCCTTCAAGACCTGCCAAGACTGAAATGCCAAGCATGAGATTAACAAAGCCAAATCCTCCTCTCCCAGATTCCGCTGCCTCCTGGCATCTCCGTCTGTGCCTCCTGCAGTTGCAGCACAGCCCCTTTTTTCCACTGCTCTCCCCTGCTTCTGGACCTGCTCAGTCCAGCTTGTGGATTACCTGGTCTGAGCCCTTCCCTGTGACCTGTGCATCAAAGGCGAGGTCTGCATTTGGTTACTGGAGATGATGACTGGCATGATGGCTAGAGGATGGCTTTTTCTCTACTGTCATTAATCTCATTGCTATCGGGTCAATTTGGTCACCTCCAGCTCTCCTAGCATGAGACACAAGCCTTATGGGTGAAGCTAAGGTGTGCAAGAGCCTCAGAGCTCCTTTGACTGAGGCTCACATTCCAAACCACTGCAGATTCAAGGACATCAGATCTGACCCGAATGATGCAAGACATAGAAATTCATGAGGTCATTCCCTTATTCAGCACTGTCACAAGCCATCTGTCTGTGCAAGAAGTAAAAAGGGAACCATATAGATCAGATGATTTGATCATGGAGAGGAATCAACACTGCAGAGAACAGGCTGATCCATTGCTCACAGCCCTCCAGCTTCTGCCCTCCAAGACTGCAGTTAATTAAGTTTAATGCCCTTCAATCTAAGCAGCTGCTGTAAGACACATGCCCCCAGCCCTCGGAATTCAGGGGGGAATCTGGGATGGCTCCAGTGTGATTCTGATTTTGGAGCCACTTCTGATGTAGTGGAGAGTGGGAGAGGATGAGGAAGTGAGGGGCAGGCGGGGCGACTGCCCAGGGGCAAAGGGGTGCATTCCTTCGTGTTGTTATAAACACAAATGGTAGTTAAAGGATAATTTGGATTGTGTTTCAAACTGCACTGAAGACCCTTTCTGCAGCTTTGGCAACATAAGGTGACCTAGCTGAGGGGACAGAAACAGCTCGTAAGAAGGTGGCTATGGCAAGGGCATGGGCAAGGAAGAACACGCTGACCCTCTCGATGCCTGTCTAAAGGGCAGGGTCAGGACAAATATGTCCAACTCCTCCTGGCTGCTGCTACCGTCCTGTAGCAAAACAGGTTTGCTCTGCGGTCTGGGATGAGGGGTTGAGCTGTGGTTACTGGTGAGCAAAAAGTGCCAGTGGCAGCGAGGAGAAGGGAATAAGGGGAGCAAACATGTCCCAGCACAGGTCCTGCCGAGCACAGGGCTCCTTTTGCAGGGTGAGCCAGGACAGAGCTGGTGTTGGGCAGTTTTGCTTCTGGCCCCACTTGGCCTGGGAAAGCCTGGAGGCAGGCTGGGCATGGAAGCAGCTGCTGCCCATAGCACTCTGTCTCACCTCTTCTCAAAGCTGCTCCAAGAGGTGGACAGCCCCACGCTGCCTAAGAGCAAGGGGAAGAGGGAAGGTTATAGCACGGCCTGTGTGTCCTCTTCCTTCTTTCTTGCCCCAAGCACAAAAAGCCGACTCGGGCCTGCTGGGTTTCAGCAAGCAGGGCACGTTTCTTTGGTAGAAGCCCCGTCTCTCAGCTCCATAGCTTGGTTTAGGAGAAAAGCTGTCCTTCTTCAGGCCTGTGTGTCAGGATCCCCCCCTGCCCT
>NW_010393675.1:0-293 GCF_000710305.1 Buceros rhinoceros silvestris | reverse complement strand
AGGGGTTGGGTGGGGGGAAAGCAGCCGCAGGGGAGCCAAGCCAGTGCTTTGGGAAAGCAGCGTCCAGAAAATCTCGTACATTCGTTTGCTCTTTTTTTTCATGACATTTAACACTGAATACTTAAAAAAAAAATCTAGAGCAATTATCCTTTTATTCTGTTTTTAAAGAGGGCTCTGGCAAAGGAAAACACTAACTTTTGCCATTTTTATCCTTTCCCCCTCCTCCCCTCCGCCGGCCTGTTGTAGGCAGGAGGCGGCCGGCGGGTCCCTGGGCGGGGACATGCTGCCATCCA
>NW_010393674.1:27269-48402 GCF_000710305.1 Buceros rhinoceros silvestris | reverse complement strand
GAAGGAAATGTCTGCGGCTTCCTGAAGGGAAGATCGGGCCCCGAAAGCAAGTGGCAGAGCCTTGACGGCCACGTAGATGTGGTCTGCCTGGTGTCAATAAATCCTCTCTAGCGTGTGCTCTCTGGGCAAATTACAATGATTTCAAAGACAACAGAATCTGTAATGTTTGGGTGTGACAATTATTTATGCTATACATTTATCTGGTAAATTACTGTTAATGGCAGAAAGGACGAGTCCAGTGGAGGTTATTGAGCTTCATGATGTACTTCACCCTGAATTTATTACAGGCAGAAATACCCTATTTGCTAAGAGCTGCTGTTGAGAAGAAAGGTTTTTGAGTACACAGTGGCACTGGGTAAGGCACCATCAGGAGGACTATATTTTTCTGAAATTAGCCATGGATAATTTTCTAGTCCTTGCTATTAGCCAATCAGACTAAATTCTACTAAAGCATTACTGAAAATGCCAGATACATAAGAAGAAAGACAAAAAGTTCTAGAGGGAAAAAATTGAGCTTCCTTTTTGTTTGTTTGTTGGTTTGGTTTCTTTGTTAAAGAGTAACAGTCATGATACAGGACTAGTACTATTCTAGGGCTGGGAAGAACTAGTAATATGCATGTTCTTTAAGGTTAAGCGGTACAATAAACCAAAAAAGCACTAGGATAAAACTGAATGTGCATGTGGACACTAATACCCACGAATAGGACAAGTGAAAAAACTCAGTGTGTAACATTCATTACGTTCATCTGGAGTAAGCAGCATAGAACCTCAGTGTATTGGCAGCAAGGTGGTGCATTGGGGTGTTAATTGAGCTAAAACACTACTTTCACAGTATTTTTTCTTGTCTAATTTTTTGGTGCTAATATCATGTCTCATAGAGAAAGACAGAAGGGGTGGGGTTTTTTTTGAACTGAGATCCGGCAGAGCAGTACAACCTCCTGTTGTTCTATAAGCAGAGACAGGTTTGCAACACCATGGTCACCACCTGGATCACAGTTAACAGGTATTATTTGGAGAAGAAGTTAGTGAAAATCTAGTAGAAGAGTGAAAATGTTTCCTTCTTGTCTTTCCTTCCCTCCAGAAATGTTATTTCAAATAATTTCAGTATGTACTGACACATGTATTGACATGAAGTGTACAGCAGTTCTTAAAAGGTTTTGTTTTCAGTTATTTCTTTAAAACAACACGATTACAAAGTAACACCAAGTAAAAGAAAGGCTTTATTTAAAGAGAAACAACTGTGAGAAAAGCTGCTGCTTTCCCTAGTTGTTAGAGTGCTATGTCCATGAGTGAGGTGGCTAAGATATGGTTTAGTGATCAGACCGGGAAAGCAAAGAATACAGTAATAATTCACATTGCTGTAGAAATAAGGAAGACCTGATCTCCACTTTCCCAAAAGGAAGCTGCACACACCTAAACTGATGCAGCATAACCTTAGGAGAAAAGCACAATTGTTTAAGTAAGAGAAAGGAAGTGTCACAGGGTGAGGGTATTAGAGTCTGAACTATATTCACCTGACACACTTTTTGGTCGAAATCAACATTTAATTTAAATATACAGCTGCCATCTGAATGATGAAAAGAATATTGAGGATGATCTGTAACTCAGGCTATAAGGAGAAATGGCTCTGAATGAGGAAAGGGGGTGGACTGATCTTTTACCATAACCATACTATATTACCAACTCCAGAGGTACATGTATTTACTTAATCAAATAGCAAAACATTTCTTATTCGATATTAAATTGGCAACTATTAGCAACAGGTTAGACCTAATAGATATAAAGAATGTGTGACTCTACTCACCAGGAAAAATTCATTTTTATCACCTTAACTAACCTGTACCTGTTGAGATCCTTATCTGCTTCTCTGAAGAGAAAAAAAAAATAATTCAGGGTTTTTTTAAAAGTGTGGGTGGAACTTTGAGAGATCATGACTGATTCTTCTGAACTAGTATTCAGACAGTAAGACACAAAGCAAAAAAAGAACAGTCATATCTTATCACTACTTTTTCTGATAAGGGATTTTTGAAATTCCGAAATATGCTTAACCACTAGAGTCTAAAACCAAGTTTCCTCAAGAACATCATCACTGTTTAATTTCCCTTCAGCTGAAAAATAAGTACATTTATTTGCAAAAAAACCCCCGAATTTTTCTTTTCAAAAAGTGCAAGTCATTTTGTACATAAACTTATGCTCGTCTTGCTTTATAATGTGATCTTTATGAAGCTGGTAGTATAAGCTGTATATTGTTTTTCTCCAGCAATAGCAAATTATTCTGAACTCCAGACAGAGATGACTGATGGTTTTGGAGCATCTGGAGTTTAGTCAAATGATTCTACTGTTGATAATTAGCTCTATGCTTCAGTGTGTAGTGCTTTACAAGAAACTCCACAGTAATTTTTGTCAGTTGGAAATATGGAATCCTGACACTGACCCTTGGTGCAGCCCACTCAAATGCAGCAAATGCAGTCCCCCTCTCCTTTTTTTCACCATCTTAATTGCATGGCATCCATTTCTAAGATGTTTCACAAGGGCGCGTGTGGTCAGTTCTGGCCTACACGTCTCAAAATATCTATGAATTTGTGTTTAACAGTCAATAAGCTGCTCCAGACGAAGATGTGGCCAGCTCCAGTCTCTCTAATGCTGCAGATGAACAGCACCTCTCTCCCATGCAAGTCGGATGCTCCTGGTTCTCCAGGGTTCCCAACTCACAGCAACTTCCCCAGGGAAGGCGCTTGCTCTCCAGATCCAGAGTAACCCACCAGAAGTCAGTGCTTAGTACAGATTTCAACAAGCAATTGAGTTCTTGTAGTAACACAGTGGCAAGACTGGGAGATGAAAGTCTGAGGTTTCTTAGGGCAGATTTCACAGTAATTTTATCATCTGGCTTAAGAAGATTACCTTGCAATATCTTTCCTTAAAGCAGAGGGCCAAAATCTAGTAATACTTCCTTGAATACAGTATGGTTCTGCAGTTTTCATGCCAAGGAATGCAGTAGTGTTTCCAGAAGTATAAAAGGTATTTCATTTGGAATTGAAATAAAATAAAATAAAGTTAAATTAAGTGCAGAGGCAAGCAGCAAGCAAGATGTCAACTGCTATAGGAGAGAAACACAGTTCAAAGGTCTAATGACACCAAAGCTGGAGGAAACACCACAGTAAACATGTCAGCACTGTGTCGTTGGGTACATAACGCTAGTAATGGTGTCATAAAACACAGGAAGTATTAGCCTTTTCTACCTCCATGTAGGAAAACTAGGTCTTACTTGGAAACATTAAGACCAATAAGGTTTAGCCTTTCTAAATATCTCTGTCTGTTCTTCTAAACATCAGTGAACTACTTGCTTTGAGAGTCAGCATGTTCATGAGAGAACAGCTAGTTCTTATTTTGGTGCACGAAAGCGAACAGCCTGCTTCGTATGTGGTTTTGCTTCTCATAGTCACCTCACACTCCTTAATGGTAAACAGTTGCCTGCGAATGGTCTTTTTCCAACCACATATTTTTGTCTTGAAGATTGGGACAACGAGTTGGTATGCTACAAAGAATTAAGTGAGGATCTAACCTGCTCCTGGCTGCCAGTACCCAGTCCTCCAAATACGATTAATTATACCATATTCTTAAAATGGTAAGTCTAAAAGTCATTTCAGAAAATGAAAAGCTGTTGTTGCTGTTCCCTCCTGTATGTTTCCCTCCTGCCAGCATTTTCCTCCAACATATGTCATCACATGATAGTTTGTAACACAGTACTGGTCAAAATCTGTTTTCACATCTCATCAATAACTATTGATTTGGTATGAGTGTAAGAATGCGGTGGGTTGACTCCGGCTAGATACCAGGTGCCCACCAAAATCACTCTATCACGCCCCTCCTCAGCTGGACAGGGGGGTGAAAGTATAACAAAAGGCTCACGGGTCGAGATAAAGGCAGGGAGATACCCCTCACCTGTTACTGTCACAAGCAAAGCAGACTTGACTTGGGGAAATTAGTTAAATTTATAACCAATCAAATCAGAGTAGGATAATGAGAAATAGAACCAAGTCTTAAAAACCACCTTACCCCTATACCTCCTTTCTTCCCAGGCTTGGCTTTACTCCTGATTTTCTCTACCTTCTCCCCACTGTGCCACAGGGGGACAGGGAATGGGGGTAGTGGTAAGTTCACCACATGTTGTTTCTGCTGCTCCTTCATCCTCAAGGGGAGAACTCCTCACACTCTTCCCCTGCTCCAGTGCTGGGTCTCTCCCATGGGTGACAGTCCACAAACTTCTCCATCGTGAGTCCTTCCCACAGGCTACACTTCTCCACAAACTGCTCCAGTGAGAGTCCCTTTCATGGGTTGAAGTCTTTCAGGAGCAGACTGCTCCAGCACAGGATTCCCATGGGGTCACAACGTCCTTCAGATATCTACCTGCTCTGGTGTGAGGTCCTCCAGGAGCTGCAAGTGGGTATCTGCTGTACCGTTAACCTCCAGGGGCTGCAGGTGGACAGCCTGCCTCACCATGGTCTTCACTAAAGGCTGCAGGGGAATCTCTGGTGCCCAGAGCATCTCCTCCCCTACTTCTTCACTGACCTTGGTTCCTGTAGAGTTGTTTCTCTTGCATATTGTCACTTCTGTCTCTGGCTGAAATTGTGCAGGGTTTTTTCACCTTTCTTAAATACATTGTCATAGCCGTGCTACCACCATCGCTGATGGGCTTAGCTTCAGCCAGTGTTGAATCCATCTTGGAGCTGGCTGGCCTTGGTTCTATCAGAGAGAGGAGAAGCTTCCAGCAACTTCTCTCAGAAACCATCCCTGTAGAACCTCCACTAGAATCTTGCCACATGAACTCAATACAAAGAGTCATTATATGCGTTCCAATGGCTCAACACGCTGAAACACTATTGCCGGAGATCACCTTGATGAATTAGTTTTATATGCATTAACTTGCATTGAATATTCAACACTAATGCATTCAAAGTGAAAAAACAAAAGACAAAAAAAACGCAAACAAACCACAACTTTAACCAGACACTAAGCTGTTTGTTATACCATGTATCCAAGGAGATGTGAGATGTGGTACATAAGGAAAATAGATTTCTAAGTATTTACATGCAATTTTGAATTATCAAGTATTGGTTTAATAGATGGAATGAACTTGTAAGGTTAACATTGAACTGATTACCTTAAAATATGGGTATTTTCAGTTGCACCTTTTCTGAGAAAGCTAAAACAAAGAAGCCAGGTAAAATGTAGATAAGCAGATTAAATCAACATCTGTCCATTGGTTTGTTTAAAAAAAAAGGAAAAAAGAGCAGTTTGCTGTCTCAGTACCTGCATTACAATATGGATTTTCCTAAATTTATAGCTACTTATTTAAGATGTCCCATGATGTTAAGGGTATGTTTAGAAAGAGAGAAGTTGAGATCAGAAGACATGCTCTTCTAGGCCTGGAAGAGGACATCAACCCTTTCTGCAAGTAATATCAGTTTGACATTGAAATCGTCCCTTTTCCTTGCTACTTTTGATTTAGTTGTCAAGAAGAAAAGGATTAATAAAAGCACTCCCACACAGGAGTTCCAACCAAGCATTCAAAATCATGCTATGAAATATTAATGCCTAAATCACAACTAGTCTGAAGCAGAAGAGAGGGGAACTTTCAAGGGGTTTTGTTCAGTCATTTAATACTGCACATTTGATCAGCACATTTAATACTTCAAATAAGTAGGTAGGCAACCTGTATGTCGGCCCATTTCTTTAAGAGCTTTAAACTGGCACATCTTTATCCTTGAAAAAATCTGTCCTCTGCGTGGTAGAGTAAATGAGAGATGGGGAAAAAAAATAAAACCATCCAGGCAGAACTGGTAAGTAAGACCTTAAACCTCTTGGATTTTCTGTGCGGCGTGCATTAGATATGCCAGGAGAAGCCTGTGGGGCTGAGGACTGAGGTGGCATTTAAACATTAGTTTCTCTGATGCTTTGCAGTAACAAAAGTCAGAAGACAGGCATGGAACTCATAAGAAGTTTTTGCATACTTTCGTGGTAATTTAGATTCAGACAACTGGGAAATTTTGCCGTTCAAAAGAAATTTAGGTGCCTGTATGGTAGGTGGCAAGTAGACAGAAGAAGTAATTTCTAACCTGATTTTATACCTTCTAAATGCTCTTTATATCCCAGCATAAGCACAAAAGAAGGCCATACAGATTTTGTTTTGTACCATGCTATGCCTTGCAAATTTAAGGAATTTAACAGTCCTCCACACCAAAACAAGGATTTGCATGCTTTCATTTGCTGGAGTTACTAGGTGCCAGAATTACACTTGCTGTTTCAAGCCGCTCAGGCCTCACTTTCAGGATTTCAAGATGCTTTATTTTGTATATATGTAGCTGAAAAACTATCAGTTGCTGTAATGATGCTTTCTGGGGCCGGGAGGGGAAGGAGTAACTACAATCCAATAAAATGTCTGTTTTTCATTCTGCTTCCTTTTCTGCAAAGGGACAGAATACCAAAACTTTTTCAACGAAACACGTCGTCATCTTCCATCACAATAGAAAGAAAAAACCTCTTCATGAGTCGATCTGCATCTGTTTGGATAGCAGTGAATTATGGCCACAACAGCTGTGTGAAAGGAAAGAACATCTCAGTTAGACCAAGCAAAGCAGGTACAGTGTCCTCACAAGCTGTGTTTCTGCAGTGCCCAGCTGAGACAGTGGAAGCATTTTTTAAAATATTATTTCCAAAATTGTACCTCCCAATATACATTTGTTACTTTTACTGATTCAGAGTGCTAAGCTGCAGTTTGACTTCCTTGGATGAAATCTGTACTGAAGTCAATAGCAAAATTCTATCAGGTTTAACAGGAGAAGCAGTTTCCTTTAAATCATTTGCTACATTATAAAACAGTCATGTCCAGAAAAATACATAGTGATATTTGTGTACAGTAGTTAACCAGCTTCCTGTGCCCTCTTTGACACACCCTCTTCTGAGCTTCTTTATTCGTTTACAAAGAGCAGGTTGACTCAGAAACAGGCACTTCAGAAATCCATGTTATAGAGCATTGGCATTCTGAGAAACTGTTTTGAAGTTCAGCTCTTTGAAGGCCACTTACCTATTACACAGTACTGCAGGGGAGATATGAAAAAAGAAATCCTATTAACTATGTATTTTAAAGGTTTATTTAAAGATTCCCTACAATATCTGATCACAGAGAAAGTTTTAAGGGCTTCCCAAAACATCACCTTCATAGTAATCATGGCCCAAGAAAAAAACAGTGCTTTTCACTGCTAGAGGGAGCTATTGGTACAAACTGCATTTCATTTATGACCTCTGGAGGCTTTTGGCCACCTTGCGTTTATTGGAAGGAAAGACAAACGTATTCACACTTACAATTATATAGCCAAACTCGGTTACTAAAATTGGAAGACTTCCTGGAAATTTTTTATACCATTCACAATTATAGGTACTCTTGACATTTTGATTTTGCCTTTAAAAGCTCAGAATAGCACCTGCTTAGTAGAAGGGTCTTCTTGAAATCAGTAGAAGCATTCACAAAAGAAAGCCAAGAAGAACAACCATATTTTGTTGATATAATAAAGATTAAGTAATTATTTATTTCCAGTCTTTTTAAAGTGTGTCAGTGTTCAGTCTTCTGTTTTTTATAAACCACACCTGACAGACGCAATTACCAAAGCTTTCCTGCTTCTCTAGCATTTATAACAGCTGCACATTCCCCATTTTAGGGAAGTGCTTGACACCATCTAACATAAATGTTCATCAGATCACAAACCAAATGACAATAAAGTGGGACCTGCCTGCAACTCCTACATCATACGAGCTGAGATACAGAGAGGCACTCATGGAATCCACTCAGTGGACGCTGGTAAGTACTTCCAGATATCAATCACTTGAGAACACGAGGTGCCTTACCATCAGCTCAGCGATACATAGCATACACAACAGAACATCGACTGGATGCTACTGAAGAGCATACACAACTTGGATAGGAAGGAGGCACAGCATGCAAACAGTTTGCAGGCAAATCTCACAAAGGTCTCTTAGTTTTGTTCTAACAGATCCTAAACTGTTTGGGAAAGAAGTATTAATAGTTTCATATACGAAAATACAAAGCAGCATGTCAGCTGGTTCGCTAACCTGTCAATGAGACAGTATGACCATCAGCAACGCAAAAGCTGAAGAGGGTATCAGAAAAGCCATACAAACTCAAGTCCTGATTACACTTTAAGTGACAGGCAATGTTACTCTTTTTGCTGGTTCCACTAAATTTTCAGACTTATTAGAGATCCGCTTGCTGTGATTTTTAAGGTAACAACTCATACCTTACATGCTTCTATTTTGCAACAGTTTTCCAGACTTCTTTCTTTGACAAGAAGGGAAATAATTTCTCTGTGACACAAGATCAGTTCCAGATGCATTTTAGGACATGCAACAGTGACAATATGATGCAGCAAGAGCACAGTATCTAAAACAAAAAGGACTAAGAAAGAGGTAGAAAACCAGACATAATTTCAGTTTTCATAAGATCTGCATGTAGGTGCAATGGCTGCTTATCCTGCCCCTTGCCATCCACCATATCATGCAAGGGCTTCACCAGCAGGCATGCACGTGTGCATGATTGTTTCACTGAGTCCCTGAAATTGTTTGTTTTCCAAGCTCTGTTACCTGTAGTCAGATGAAGAGTATGTATTTATCAGGTAAAACAGAACCCCAAGAAGAAAACTAAGAAGCAACTACTTCCATTTCTTGGGGTCTCTGCTCTCCTAGAAGTCTTTTCACTTCTTTTGTGACACTAGAGTCTCCCACGTTCTTCCCTTTATATCAGAAGAACTATGACATTTTTTCCATTTCTCTCAGGGTTGGCTGCCATACTGTTTAGCCTCTTCAGGACTACTATGAGAGGCCCATGTAAGAAAGGTTTCATCTGGGTACAAAGGAAGTACAAGTCTTGGAAGGGTCCCTTTGTTGATTGACATACAAGTCCTAGATCATTCTAGGACAGCCAAATACATAAGCATATTCCATCTTGTAGTGCACTAAAATACATAATTATGTGGGGACAGCCTGGTATGCAGCAAGTGGAAGAAGAGAGTTAAGAGCAGTAAAAACGCATGTCCTACAATTTCCGGAAACAAGTTAGTAATGTGAAGTACTGGTGGAGACAGCCATGCTGGGTGGTAGGAAAGGCTTAGTACTGCAAGACTACAGATCATGAGGATTCATTACCTCCCATGTCCCAGCTGATCCTGTGAACTTAGGCTGTAAACTCTTCATAATCACATGAATGTAGGCTGCATTTACAGTGGAATTGGAAGGAAAGGGTGAGTGTGGGTGTACAAGCACAGAGAATGTAAAAAGCTAGCTGAAAAATAGTGTTTAACAGGAGTTGGTTTAATGTACATGTAATGTAATTTAACGCTTGGTTTTTAAATCCATTTCACTTCACTTTTGTTCTGTAGAAGATCTGGAATCTTCCTGTAATACGATGTGTTGGGGTGGGGGGGTGGGGAGTTGTGCCTAAGCTAGTTTTATTAGAAAAACTACACAGTTAACTATACAATTAACTATAAAGTTAATTGATTAACTTCAATTAAAAAAGAAAACACTGCAGAAAACCAAAGAGAAGAGCTGGTCAATTAATTGTGGGGGATTTGGGTGGGGGGTTGTTTTGTTTGTTTTCAGTTTTGGTTTATTTTTTTCTTTTAGAAAATATATATAATTAAGAAAACAAAACTTCACAGTAGACAAATGCTGAAATAAATATTTCAGTCTGCAGTACCATTTCTACCACAAACAGCATAACACCTAGAAGTGATCAGACCAAAGGTGCATTTAATGATGTGAGATGCTGTGTTCCAATAGCAGCCACCAATGGGGACGAGTCTGGGGAAGAGTGTAAAATAGCTGAAGAATATAGCAACAGTTTTTTATCATATTTTCTCCTACAGTTTTCAACTCAGGGATTTTCTTAGATATAGATGTTGTCTTTGTTTCAAGACAATCTCCATTCCTTGTTCAATCACTGGAGCTTACGTGCCATCATAAGCTGCAGATGCACATTACTCCTCTGTAAGCCACACAGAGGCAGCCACACATTCAGTCTAGCTACTTACATCATCAGTCACATAGACACACTGTAACATTTGAGAATAAGGGAGTTTAAAAAAAAAAAAAAAAAAATTTGACCTTGACGCCTTGTTCTTTAGAATGCCAAAGAGGTTTAGAGTTAAATAGGTCATTATTTTTCAGTATATATAATGCCTAATTGATTTGAAAAGCAGTATTTGCCCTAAACCGTTGCTTGCATGTCCTGACTGAGCAGAACAAGTTGATGAAAAGGAGTGCCTTGAAAGAATGAAAAGACAATGGCTAAGATATGTAGTAATTGGTCTTTGATGACAGGAATTCCTGCTTGCAGCTGCAGTCAGAAGACTAGTCCTTGGCTGAGAAAACATGATATAAGATTATGTGTTATTGATACCACAGAAATTAAACATTATTTGTTTTTAGGTGCCTGTAGAAAGCAATGCTGTCAATGTCACCATTTCGGATTTAAATGCTATGTCTTCATACATTGTTCAGCTCAGATGCATAGCCAAAGATGGTCTCCACTGTGTTTGCACTTGGAGTAAAGAGATTTTGGTCCCTCACAGTAAGTGAAATATAGTTTTGTCCTACTGGGAATGAGCATGAATGAAAAAGCCTTTTCAAATATAGTATCATATGAAAGAGCATTGTCAAATACTGTGGAAAATACGAAAATCAGACTGATTTATATGAGCATGTGTCTCCGTCTTTTTCCACATTAACCAGAACTCATGAACAAGCCAAGAATATCATATAACTCAACTACAGAAATCTCTCCAGGCAGAAGAAGTGTTCTTCTAAAGTGGGAGGTAAGGTCCGCTTTGAGTCTGGGTACCTTCGGTTATGTCCATGCTACTAATTTTTTGCTTTACAGGAAAAAGTAGACTTTCTTGTTCTATTGAGAATACTCTGTATAAGCAAAAGGCATTGCATATTTTACTCTTGCTTCAGGATTTACTACATTTTTATGGTGACATTTCAGGTGCTAGAAACTAGCAAGGAAAAACTACATCAATTTATACACCTGAAATATCATTAAAGCTGCCATCTCTGGGCTCAAAATATTTGGCTAGAATAAAGATTCTTTCCAGATCATGTTAAAAATTGGTGTGCCTCAAGTTTGTCTGTTAGAACTGAACTTTCCTTGAAAGGTCGTTAGTCTTTAGTATGTGAAAGTGACGCACCTTGTGTTTCATGTGATCCTAGGGAGCATTCATATTCCTGAGAGACCAAAACCTTTTAGAAAGTCTTGGTAAATCTGCTGGTTTAGTAATTCGGAAGCACAAATACATTATAATCAGGACAGAAAAAGGAGCCTCTGGCTTACAGGAACGACATCTATCTGCATGCTTCCCATAATGACGTTTAAAGTTCAAACCTACACATCAGAGGCATCCTCTCTTCTGCAGCGGAGGTTGTTAGCAGCTGACCGACTACAGCAGATCAGTCAATTTTACCAGCTGAAGTTCTCTTGTTAAGAAGTGGACAGCTGACAGTCTTGAATGTGTAGTCACGGGGTCCACAGGCAATTTCAACGAGCAAGGTGCTACTAGAGGTGTTTGAGTGGAAGTAAATTCTATCTAAGTTCTGAGAGAAAGAGCGTCTACAGACTCTAAGAAGTTTGCCATAGAGGATATCCCTGGCAGAAAGGACAGGACTGGCTGAGTATTGAAATATCAGAAGTTGAAAGTTTTGTAGTTAGCTCATGCATTTTTTATATGGAAAAGAAAAGACAGCAGAGGAAATGTGTATCTCATCTCCTGATAAGGATGAGAGATCCCCTTTTCCCCTTATCTCCTAAGAAGGCAAAGCTGCACGGTAAAAGATTCATTTTGTGATAAAGCAATAGCCTGTACAGGCCAATTTAAATGTTAAGCTAAGAGAAGAAATTATTCTCCATCTAAATGCTCTAATAAAAAAAAAAATTAAATATAGTATCAGGGCTAGAACCTGCCTTCAGGATAGTACTTACATTAGTCTATTATACAAAATTAGATTCAAGTTCAGATGGCTTCAACAAACATCAAAAGGACAGAGGGAAGGAGTGCACTCAATAATTAATATGCTGAATTTAGAGAAAAAAAAATTCTTTTTTTCTGTACTAATTAACATGTTAAATGTAGAGGAAAAAAAATCTTCGGTTCTGCTGCCGTACTTGTTTAAGCCTATCTGAAACAAAGACAACAGCTTAAAGATGTTAGAGGTTAGCCATAGCTCCTCTGCTTTTGCTATCATTCAGTGAGTACGCTCGACACAGGCACAAGACTGGCAGATTCATCGCTAAACACCCAGCCAGGCAACATGTATTGCTTTCAAGGCTGCAAGTAGCAGAGAACCTCCTGCAGGACTGCACAAGATAGAGCAGTGCTAGCTATTTCCAGTCTCATTTTGCTAAGCTAAGAAAGCTGAATTCTACTAGTTTCTTCTCGTATTTCACATATCCTGGGAATTATTTCTCCTACATATAAACCTTTTCTAGTTTCAAAGCTAAGTGAAAGAATCATAACAGTATTCCCCCAAGCAGCTTTACCAGAGCTTCAAATAATGGCACCAATTCTTCCCTCCCGATTCTGGGAAAAACATCTGTTTCCATCCTAAATGCTTCCAACTTTACCACAAGTTCCTCCCAACACATGTGTCTCTGCCTTTTAAATTACCGAATGTCATCCTGTCTATGTTAGTCCAGATCTATCCAGTTATTTCGTTGAGATAACCCAATCTCCCAGCTTTGTGGTATCTTCATACTACTAATTTTGTGATAAGAAATAAGGGTCAAACTTGTATCAGAAGGAATCCTTGCACAGTTTATAGGCTTTCGTGTACTGAGTTCAACTTCTATCTAGATTGCAGTAATTTTCATTTCTGTGCACTCATTTTCCAATCTCTGATAAAGATTAGTATTGTAAAATAACAAGTGAACCATTATCACCTGAAAAATTTTATCAATGGATATATAACATGTTCCAAAGTTGTAGTATAATTACCATCATTTATTCTCAAAGAGACCAGATGCCTAACAGGGCCTAGTAGATGAAGATTCCCAGAGGCATAAATTGCAATTAAACACCTCTCATTAACTTTCAAGTTCCTAATTATGAGGGGTACGTTCCAGTGAAATGTAGAGAACTTTATAGTTGTTTCACTGCTGTTATTACTAATTGGATACACATAAGTAAGATCTCAATTAAGCAAAACACTTAATCCTATGCTTAAATCCTTTCAATTTAAGCACGCTCTTAATTTGAAGGAAAAGCTTTGCTTCATCGATTCCTAATAACCTAATTAAAACAGTACAATTTTATCCCTATCGTTAAAGGTGATGTTTTGTTTATATAATTTAATTCCTCTGATTTTCTGCACAGGACTTAATAACATTTATAGAATACTAATCTTCTGCCTCTTACTAGGTTACACAAAGTGAGAATATCCTTGGATATTACGTTAACATGGAAAGAACACCCAACAGTTGCAGGGATTCACCAAATCGCATCTGTCTAAAGGATAGAGAAGTTCTTCTAAATCTCTCCATGGCTTATTACAGAGTTAGTATTTCTGCCTATAACAAAGCGGGAGAATCTCCACAAGCCATCTACGTTGTTCCAGACCTCTCTGAAACAGGTATTTACTTTATTCATTGATTAGAGCTGTAGAGAAGTTGTATGAGCGATCAACTTCTAGGCTATCTTTTGACAGTCTTTGGGATAGGCTTAAGCCTTCTCAAAGGAACTGGATATTTTTGCCCAGTGATTCAGTATTGTTTCTTAAGAAAGGATTTTGATGGAAGTTAACTAACAGTCTAAGCAAGTTAACATTCCATTTAGCACTTTTTTTCTCAAGCTTGAGAAGTAACTATGTGCTAAATCTACCTATCAAAAGGGCTTATGGAGTGTACTCAAAGTGAAACAGATGCCAGCAGTTTAAACAGAATCATGTGCAATTCTAGGATTTTTGAGCTAAGTAACTATTAAGGGACCTGCTACTGTCCTTTATTTCAGTATTAACCCTATAGGCACATGGTAGAAGGAATAGATAGGATGTCATATAGTCATACTGGCATATTCCACAGAAGATGTAAGCTTTTGTGATGCCTAAATACAATCTTCTTTTCATTTAAACAATAAAACTTAAACATTTAACAATGTTTTTCTTATATTACAAGCTAGTTTAATTTGTTATAATCTTGAGGTATAGTTACTGCAATATACAAAAAACCTCTCTCTTCCAAAGTAAGATCTTTTTTAAATTCAGCTATAGTATGCACAAGTAAATAAGTGAGCAAGTGTCCTTGTTGATCTCCAGACAGCTGCAACTAATTAGTTTTCCAGGATTTTCTAACACACTCCCCTCATCCTTTTCTCATTTTCCCTGCAAAGATTTAATTTGGTTTTGTCCTTAAATTTAACCTTTAGTAGCTCTCTTCATCATTTGGCTGGCAGCAACTTGCTTACTGAAACCCCCAGCCTGTTCTTCATGCCTCTCTCCAAATGCCTCCTTCAGATTTCGTTCTATGCCGGTTCTCTGCATCTATCACAAATTACTGGGAAGATTCTTGGGTTAAGTGTGTTCCCAAGATAAATTCCTTCTCAGCATGCACAACTTTTCTTCAGCTAGTACAGCCATTTACTTTAATTTGACTTTATTATATAGATTTTCAGACAGGAGATGAAATGGAGAATTTCAGCCGTCTGCTACACAATCCAGTTCTCACCCCGAAGTGACAAGTTGCTATTCTTCTCCCTTGGTTTCAGCCAGAAGGTCTTTCCTAGTTTGCTAGCCTGCCTTTAAAAATGTCAGTGTTTCAGATCCTTGCAGAAAATGCAAAGTGTATGAAATATGAAATTATATAGCTATGAAATTATATAGCTATAATCCATGATTAGCCCCTATCTCCCCATTGCTCTAGGTACAGCAATTAACAGCAGCTCACAGGAGGTTATTTAGTGATATCAGGCTTCCTCTTCCTGGGGTTTGTAACAGCCATTTCCCCTTTTCCTACAGTGGGAAATTAGGGGTCAAGAACAGCAGTTAACACTGGAGCTCCCAGAGACCATTGCAAAGTCCTAGATGCTAAGTCTCCTTTGCTGACATACTACTGTAATCCTTAGTATATACTGGTCACCTGCAACGACAGCTACTGATGATCTTCAAAAAAGAGCACAAGAGATAAAACAAGCAAGACAGGAAGAAACTGCGTTTCTGTTTGTCATCCTCTAATTGTGTATTTTTTCACAGACTTGCCTGGCCAAATACATGTCAAATACCAGGGAACTAATGCAGTTGTCACATGGACTCCAGAATACAGTCCAAATTGTTTTGTGGTTGACTGGGGTACTCGTAAAGAGGATATGCGCATGAAAATAGTAACTACAGCTACTGGAAATTTCACACTAGGTAACAGCAACCACCACATCTACTTGTGGAGGCACAATTTCGTTTGTTGGTTGGTTTCGGTTGAGGATGGTAGGATTTTCATCCTGTTTTTCAGAGCACACTGAAGATGCATATTTGTGAAGTCTTGATTTTGTCCAGTGCTGAGACATCATCTAGTTTTTAGTAACACCAAGACAGATAAAAAGCAGAGTTTTCAGTAGGATTATTCTGGTCACAGTTAGACAAGAAATACAGCTAAGCTACTGTTGCTGGTATGATCTCTCCTTGCCCTCATTCCAAGCAGGAGGTTATTTCGCTGGCTTTAAAAAAAAAAAAAGTTTCTCTTGTCCCTAGGGAAACTTAACTTTAAATGTAAACTGCTCTGTTCCAGTTTGCCTTAGATTATTTTTTTTTTTAATCCCAATGGCTGTCCTTGTCAAAGCACAAGTTCTCAACTCCAGTATTCTGCTTGCCAAGCTAGGCATGATGAGCTGCAGCCAGGGATTACTTGCAGCCGGGGAACACTTGCAGCCAGGACAGTCATCAGAAATCTTGATTAAAATAGTGTAGGGGAATCTCGCAAAGGCTATTGGGGGCTGGTTTTTATGTACAATAGAGAATACTTCAGTTCAGAGTACTATAAATAAATGCACCTCTTTCCTTGGTCATTTTGCAACATCTGCACTGCCACAGTACATCTAGTTGTTTTGTTTATTTTTAAATGTGCTAGCTGAGGGAAAAATACCTGTCCTCAGACTAAGACATCTACAGCTGTTTTATTCCCTACATCTCCTTCAGCAGCTCAAGCCTTTCAGAAGGAGGCTATTAGCAGGTCTGGCATCTTTTAAAAGCAAATTCATGTTATGTTTTCTTCTGCTTTTGCAATTAAGCAAATTTTGCATTAAGCGTCAGAGACCACGAAGAAAGGTGCACACATTTTGTACACAGTGTAAAGCACTGTAAACTTACACTATGCTTTGAGTCTCAGAAAGTAAGAACCACTCAGAAAAGCTATAAAGTTGTTGTCTCTCCTCCCTTTCTTCACATTTGATAACTTCTCAGTAAACCCTGACCCTTTATTTGTTTTCCAGACAACTTTGAGCCGTATAAGTTGTACAAAATAATGGTACATGCATCTGATGTGTGTCAATGTGAAAGTTTCACAAGACATGAAAAGACGTTTGGAGTGACCCGCTTTTACCCAGTTGAAGGAGGTATTCCTCCCCTTTATATAACCTCATCCCTTATATTGCTTCTCATTTTCCATCTGCTGCAATAAAAGGAATCCTACACAAAGTTTATTTTCTAGGTAACTTACCAGCGTTCTTCTCCAGTAAGCATTGCCTTTGGTCCTAGCAGTTATGCACTGACAGTGAATGACCTGAATGTTGTTTCTTACAGACAGGTCCACAGAAATATTGTTATTACACATGCCATTACCAAAACAACAGAAAGAGGGTCTCAGTGTTAATAATCCACGTAACTCAAATTTAAACGTGGTCACAGTCATATTTTCCAATCCCAGTTTGGCAGGGTCTTATATTGGAAGTTGAAATGAGTATGGCTGTGGCTCCTGGAGTAAAAGCGTAATGCAAGAGTCACAATTTCTACCCGCTTTGGTAGTGATTAAGATGAGAGTGGTTTTACTCTGTGGGATTTCTCCTTTCTCTTCCATCCCTCACGTTATATTTATGATGACTAGAATCAGGCTGGGAGCTCTCTAGGAAGCAGCTAAGTTTCAGTTGCTATCTATTGCACAAGCACTGATGCAGAACTTAAATTATTACCCAATTTTAAAGTTCCTAGGACAGGTCCCGCTAATGTGACAATTCTGAATATCACAAAACATTCTGCACTTGTGAAGTGGACTGAAATAGCTGCTGAAGACTGTTTGGGCTTTCTCCAGGGATACAGGCTCAGCTATACAGATTCATCGAGAACAAACTCTGTGGGTAAGTCACCACTGCTCAGAACAAAGCAGCAGCTGAGAGTCACAACAGAAAATCTTCACACAAACTGTTAAGGGCTGTTGCAGCACACTACTGAGGTACTTAAAATTCTGTGGGAATTGAGTGCTCTCAAAGGCCAGCTCCTGGTTAGAGTTCTAATGTTCTAGATTGTTCTATGAATACCTAGAATTTTCCAGATATCATCTCAAATTAAATATTGATAAGAAAGTATTTCCTTAAAACTTACAGTTCTAAGACTACTGCAGAAACCTGCAGTAGTATTAACTAGTAACACTGAAAGGAAGATGCAAACTCAGAATTTCTGAGGATTAAGATATCAGTCACAATACTTCTATGTTTCATTGCAACTCAGCCAAGCTTAACACTGAGCCTTTTTATAGGACTTAAGAAATTATATATTTCTGTTTTGAACTCAATAAGCAGGGAACACAGTTTGTATTTCTTACCTGTCTTCAAAGACACTATTATTAATTTCACTTTTCTTAAATTGATAGCTTTTTTGTTTAACTACAAAGGATGAAACTTCTACACATTGAAATAAATGAATAGTTGTAAGCTCAAACAACTCAAGTGTTCACAAGTCCCCATACTTCTTTTAATAAGTGTTCTTCTTCTGGTCTGCAGTGGAAAGTCCAGATAATAATACATTATATTAATGCATAATATTATAATAATTATACATTATATAATAAGTAATGTCCAGATTATAATACATTAGTTATACACTAACTTAGCACAAACCAACTCTCAAATAAAATTAAAGACGTGCTATAGAAGACAAATTGCACCTAAGACCCAACAGAAGAGAATAGCCAGGGTTCTATAACTGGCATTGGCCTATGCCTTTACAGGGCTATAGAAAGTAACAAAAGTTTCAAGTACACAGCGTTAGCAGGAGGTTTGGCACCATCTTTGGTGGGGTGTCCAAATATCTATCAGAGAGTGGAAGAGGAGAGAGAATGGGAGTGTTCAGGACGGAACTTAAATTCCCCCCCAACCTCTCCTAATCAGTCAATACAACAGTGACACAACACCCAATTGCCATGTTTTCCAGGCAGGAAAAATAATTTCATTGGAGAATTTGGGGGTAAGAATCCCATAGGCTACAGCACCTCATCTTCTATGAAGATCTCAAATACACAGTGACAATCTTGCAAAGTAATTTCTGCCTTGTTAAAGGCATATATGGCATCATTCTGGACAAAGTTCAGAAAAGCCCCTGCGCCATCAGAAAAGAAGGGTTGAGCTGAAAGCCCTTCAAAGGGGAGGAAAATGCACAGCCCTTTTCCTGTACTGAATGACGAGTAAGTAGCACTGGTATTAATCAAGGTGAATAGCTACTGACTACTGCAGTGAGGGTAAAGTGTGCGGTAGGGTCTAGTCCTTATGTCAACTGTTACAGCCAACATGAAAATCACGGTTCAGGGTGTTGGGTGTGTCTTCCTGCCGTGCAGCCTTCTGCACTCTCCATCTAAACATCCTTGGTGTGTTAAAAGTTCATGCTTGTCACCTCTGGATTTATAATGTACGTAAGTATTTTGGAGAAATCTTGTACCCATCCAAAGAACAGCTGCACAGAGTGGCTTCCTCCAGGTATGGGTTAGGGGACAGAAATTTTGACTTTTCCCCAGTCAGCTACAGTGATACAGAGTCAGCCATCGGAGTTCATCTAACCATCTCCTACCCCAACTTCTCTTCTATTTCAGCTGTTACTCTCAATTCTTCTATGACAAGTTACCATCTTAGCGGACTGAAGGAGAAAACCGTTTACCATGTACAGGTTTCAGGATTCACTAAAGCTGGTGACGGACCTCCGACTCTTTCGCACCCTTTCAGCACTCCAAAATACGGTACCATAGAAGCTCTATACATGTTACCCAGCATCAATCCTTGCTTTATGCACTATGTATGGCATTATTCTCTACTCTTTCCTGCTTTTCAAGGAGTAACAAAGTGCTCATGCCCAAGATTTGTTATTCAGTCCTTAGTTACTGACAGCAAACACACAAAATTGTTCTTTTGTAAGAGGTAAACTATGCATCACAGAACAACTTTGCCTGTATTTCACTACCTAACATACAGGAAACTGTTAGCTAGGGTCCCTCAACTCAGAAATATTTTCTGACCTTTTTATGCTACTTGTATGTACGTATCTTTCATTATTACCAATTCCTGTCATAGACTTCAGCAGTTGAAATATTCTGCCTGTGACTACTTAAGTTCAGTAGTCTTCCTTTGCTCTTGGCAAAAGCCTAAGCAATCACATAAAACAGCTTTCCAGTTAGACCCCTGAGCCATTAACTGTAATCAAAGCTAATCAAATGATTTCTAATAATTTAAGTACTTTTTACGTAACTGCAGTTTACTGGCAAAAGTTTGCTTTTTTTCAAAGGTGCCTGGATAGGCTAAGAAGATCAATAGTTACATTTATAAAGTCTCATATATCATAATCATATAGGGCTGGCTGGACACAGTATCTTAAACACTCTTAACACCTTGTCAGTTAAAACAAAATCTAAGACTGGGGTAGACCCTTTCTTTTTGTTTGACCACAGCTTCGCTCAATTGAAACTTCCTAAATAAAAAAAAAAGAAAACAACAGGCTAAGATGGTTCAGCCACAGGAACAGTAGCTTGTGAAATCCAGGGACAGAAGTATGCAAATAGCTTCTCCCCACCACAGCTTTTTTTATATTAAGTGAAGGAGGTATAAACACAAGCAACTGAATAGCCAAAGTGTGAAGCAGAAAGAAAAAGATCAGAAATTTAAAATTTTCCTTGAAATCAACGGGGTTTCCGCCCCCTCCACCAAAATTCTTTCTCCTGTCAACACAAGAAATTTCAGGAAGTAAACAAAAATACAGGGTTAATTTAATGCAACATTTTAAAAATTTGAGTAATCACATTGAATTTAAACATTAAATTCACTATTTCCCTCCTCCCCATATTTCACGGGTTACTCAATCCATTAGGTTTCTTTGTCGTAAAAGCTTTTTTCAGCACTGAAGCTATTTTCAGCTTTTCGAATACCCTTTAGGTAGCTGTTGGATTTTTTAAAAAAACAAATTTTTGTTGTTGAAATGAAAAAGCAACTGGCCTTTTTGCAAATAGGGTTTGACAGTATTGGTAACACAATCATGTACTGACCCCACTTCCCTGGCACTGTTTTGAAGCTTTCTATTTAGCTATCAGTAAAGAACACCTCAAACCCCACCCACTCTTCACATTACAGACTGCTTTGATTCCTGCATTAGCAACACTGCTCTGGCGGCCAGAGCACTCTATCACCTTCACTAACCTTCCAAGCACTTTATCTCCTTCAGGGAGGGTGGCGTAGTGGTGGGAAGGTGAAGCATGGCACCCACCAAATACGCAAATGGTTTTACTGTCATCAGGACCGGGTGGGATCTCATAAACTCACCCCAGCCACCACCCCAAATCCTACTACTAAAATCTGAAACAGATCAAAAGCCACTTTTACTCAAGTATTTTCTTATGAAGTCAGACCTGCATCAAGTTCCTGATCCATTAAACAAGCTAGAATTTACATAATACCATGGGAACAGCATAGGAACACTGCTTTTATTATAAAATGTTATCTTTGGATGGCGAACCTAAGAATTTAGCACATATATCTAGATACCTTAAAAATACAAACCCGAAAGCTTTAGATCCCCATAGAGATCCCAGGTCTTGTTTTAAACAGATTTCACTCAC
>NW_010393674.1:1552-27180 GCF_000710305.1 Buceros rhinoceros silvestris | reverse complement strand
GGAATGCCAGAACATGTGTAAAGTTTGTCTTGACTTCTCTTTGAAACATGTCTCTTACGAAGGTAATACAGCCTTTCTATTCTTGACTCGAACTCTCCATTTCCCTTCAGATAAAGGAGAATTTGGACGTTTTGTTACTGGCCTTTGCTTTGGTACGATGTTCGTTCTGGTTTTTGCACCTCTCACTTGTTCTCTGGTGCTTAAAAGGTAAGAAAGGAATATTGGCTGAAGTTGCTAACACTTCAGTTTTACTTAACTCCAGGTTTCATAGCGCTGGGTTTTTTCTTTGTCATTAAAAGCCACACAACTCAAAAAGCACAGAACACAAGAGCCACCCCACTGAAGCAGTGAGAGCAATTACAAAATACTGTAAGGTGATAAAATAGTTTGTCAAAAATCTATAATCTTATGCTTTTGATACAGTTACCTGATGATCTCATAGCTCAAGCATCCTTGAAAAGAGCGAGGGGCTTTTCTCACAGTGGACTATAGGTTATATATATGGGGAAAGTATGCATTTGATTAATTTGGCTCTTCCATTCCCAACATCTCTTCTATTGAGACCTAAAAATAAATTCTAGCAGCATACACAAATTGATGTTGCCATCTAAGTGGTTTCCTGAAAGAAGATTTGGACGTTAACTGTATAAATTATGCACATAAGCACATAATGAGAAGGAGCAACGGATGAGTAGGAAAAGGAGCGGATAACAAGGGTGCCTATACAATATGCATCAGGTCCTCTTATTTCAGGGGAAATTGTTCTTTGCAGTAAAGTACACCCATCTGAGGTACAATATTATGGCATACACTACCACTAAAGGAAAAAGGCTTGCATTTTCAGATAAACTTTGTTGCATACAACTGTTCATATTTCTATTTTGATGTCCTAGATCACTACCTTCCCCTTTTCTCCTTTTTACAAAGCACCAGCCTCGGAAGCTGAAAGCACAGCTGCTAATGGATAGAGCAGACAGACAGTACAACCCATGGCTTTAAAGCCATACAGCATGATGTGAATTGTTTTAGCTTATGCATCAGTCTAAACTCTTGCTCTTGCCATTGAGAAACAGATCGCAAACCACATTAAATCTCCTGCATAGTTTCCCTTCCAGATTTTACTTTAAGTTGCTCTGTATCTGCTCCACCCTTTCGGACAAGAACTTCTGAGACCGATACAGAAGTTTTGACCTAGAGCAAACTTCATTGCGTTGAACATAGGATCATACTTCATTGTCTGGACCTGTTAGAATAGAATTTTTTGAAAACCAAAAACTCAGCACACGGACGTCCAGTGTAGCACTACAAAATAGCCATTAAATATGTCGTAGCATTGAACAGCTGGAACTGAGATGAAGAGTCCCAAGGATCCCCTCATCTCAACTGCCTGCTTGATTTTGTAATAAAGGACTCACCAGTCAACCAACCCTCTACCTTCATAGGATAAGGAAGGAGATATAGTAACTACAGCCAGAGGCTTCACCTCAAACCACAGCTTAAACAGAGGCAAAGTACCTTACAGCTAATGAAGACTAGATTTGAACTGAAAAATGGACAACACTGAAACCAGCACTCAGGCAGAGCAGGGGACTATATAACCTCCCACAGTCTATCACCGCTGTGCTGAGGTTTTTTCCTATGGAAGTGAGTCATCAGCCAAGGCCCACAGAAGAGTCCTTCTAGAGCAGCTGCTGACAGGGAGGTGATCAGCTCAAAAAATGCCGAGAGACCATCTCCCTGCACTCCCACAGGACCCCATGATGACCAGTCAGGAATGACTGATGCCACTGAGATCGGTCAGCTCAGCAGAAACTCCTTTTGAAGCTTCCATCCCACCCCAGCGCACTGTCTCTCCTCCACAGCGAAATCACAGCTGGCCTTTAGCATCTTGGGGCCAGCACCAGCATTCCAGGGTTGTGGGAGTGATGATCAGGCTACCATTTCAGCCTGTCCTCTTGGGAAGGACAAGGGCAGACCATGCCTGAGGTGGTGGGGGTGGCCCAGGGAGGCTGGTGAGCATAGCAGCTTGTTGTCAGTTTTGTTCTGAGCCACGATGTGCTAGGAAGAAACTTAGGAAAAAAATGGCTATGATGAGAGGTTTGTGGGCAAGCAGCCAGCTGAAACCTATTTGAACAGCAAACCAGCTCTGCCTTACAAACCCCTTCCTGTACAGCAGAAGCATCTGGTGTGAGCAGAGGTTTAGTAAATGTGTGTTTAGCTTTGTGTCAGGTGAAACAGATACTGTGTGTAATAGGTCCCAGAAAGAGCCAAACTGAAAACAATCAGGGAAGAGCAGGATCCATGTTGTCAGATTTGTTCTGGTCTGTGAGTCCCCGGGAGATCCTCTTCCAGGACACTGGTGTCACTGCACAGAAGCTGAAAACAGCAATAGCTTGCTCTTTGTCTGAGGGAAAGTAAACTCGTAAGCAGAAGCCCAGGAGCAAATGCTTAACAAAACCAACTTTCTCCTGTGTCTAAGAGTCCTTGGGGAAGATGGACATTTTGTGGATGCGATAACGAGTTAGAATATACAATGATTAAACATACAGAAAGAGAAAACATTGCCAGCTCCTGTCACAGTTCCTTTGTCCTTAAACAAAGTTGATAATCATCACTAACTCAGTATTGCAATGTAGACTGCCAAGCTTGGTCTTCAGGTTTTAACTGGCATTATGGTTAATAGTCATTGAAAAACATCTTGTTTGATGGTCACAAAAATACTGATAAAATGTTATATATGAATGGTAGTTCTTTTAAATGCATAGGAAACATCAGTTATTTAACCTGACGATAAACTTAGAATTTTTCTTTACAGGTTGAAAATATCATGCTGGCCCAGTGTACCAAGTCCAAGAGACAGCAGTGCACTCCAAGATATGGCAAGTACTCTTCTGGTGGTGTGAGAAAAATACAGAAGGGAGATCCTTCCTACTGGTGATCAGTAATGCTAGTTATGAGTCTTTTCACACTTCACCCTACTAAATGTCTAATAACAACAGCTGGGAAGCTAGGGTAATGTTAGAAATATAGAATGGGAGAGGGTTGTTTAGGCAGAGGCCACATACACTTTTTAATTTAATAAAGGTTCCCAGACTTTTTTGAGAACATTATTTAACGTATGGTTGTTGAAAGAACAAAGCAGCGTTGAACATGAGGAGACGGAATCTCAAGACAGAAATTCAGGTTTTATATCTCACCAGTTTTCACTAGCTGGAAATTAGTATTAAGTCCAAGTTATTCAAAATGTAAAGTCACATATCATGGCCTAATTCCACAGAAGTCTTACCACGTAGACCATGTATACCATGTTTTCTGAGATTTGATCCTCACCCCTTAGTTTCTACCTGCCTCCAGAGCAATCCAGGGGCTCTGGCTGATCAGCTGATTGCTGGCTGAGGAGCACTCAATAGTCAACAGGCACCAAGGTTAAGCAGCACGTTCAAATCTTGCCCACAGCTTTCCCATACGCTTTGACAAGAGTACCTGAATTTCAGGACTAAAGAAGTGCCTGGAAATCAGCTATTAGAAGGCAGCTGCTGGAGACTTTTCATCTAGTCCTTCCTCTAGGAGACCTCAATTTGTCCCCCAAGTCTCAGACTTTAAACCAATATGCTTTTGAAGCAGGAACTTGAACTGCTTTCCTCATTAAATCTCTGTGATTTTTCTGGCAGACCTGAACTTTATTTGGCACTTGTGTATCTAGTTTCTCAAGCCAGCTCATGAGCTTTAACAAAGCAGACTTCTTTCTATAGTCAAAGATCAGGCAGAAGCTGGAAGGTATCTGCAAGCCAGACACTGTCTGAATCTGGGACACAAAGTTAAATTATCAGACATGAAATTTCAGAAGACCCTGAGAGGCTGTTGGTAATCAAAGGTTTTGCTGAACATCAGCATTGCTTCCTTCAGCAGAGCAAGAATGAACTTTAATATTCCAGATTAGGTCTTCCTTGCTTGCTTGCTTCCACCTAGAGGTAGATGAAGAAGTAGGGAGCTCAGAAGTATCAGTGATTTTGACAAAGCCAGATAATGCTGAACAAAGGAGGATCAGATGTACAATCGTGCAGCTTTACAAAGCCATGCTATTAGAAGATTGCAGTTTCACTGTTCTGTTCAGCTAAATAAATTGATCTCCTTACAAGCACCAGGCAACTTCCAGGTCTTAATGCTGGGATTCAGATGTCCCTCACTGACCACTTCCCTAAAAATAACTCCACCTAATCCTCTTGCTTCTTCTCTGTGATGCATTTAGAAAGTGAGAGATCTGCAGATTCAGTACTTGTTTTAAGTGCGACTTCTTATAGGCAAAAAAAGGAACGTAGTATATTTAGCATTTGGGGAATTTCTGTCTTAAACACAGTGCAATACCTGAAGCTGTTTCAATGGAGTAATAACCTTAGGTGGATTTGAATTGCAGGGTAGAAGTTCATCAAGAAAGGAGTAAGAACTACCATCCAAAGTAATTGTGAAGTACAGGTGAAATACATTGAGGCTGCATGTTTAGAAAGGGCAAATCGGGTTTGTGAACTAGAGTGCCACTTTGACATAAATATCTTAAAAGCAAAATATACCTATTGAAAACACATTTAACTGTTCCTGCAAAGGTATAGAAACTATAAAAGGAAACGGAGCCTTTATTAGACAAGTCTGGTAGAGAAATATGGTAATATTAATAAGATGGCAGAAACAGAAATAATAGTTATCAGAGAAGGGTTTCGGGGAAAGCAGAAAAAGGTCTATGTGAGGAGACAGTACAACAAAGCAGTTACCAGATACATTGCCTAGAAGTTATCTGTTATGAACGGTTCATGAAATGTGGAAAAAGGTGTTCCCCAAATGAATACTGTAAAACAGAGACAAACTGTATTTCATATATTTATTCTATTTGCAGGTTCTTTCAACACTGCACCCTGTCAGGTTAGTTGAGCAATGTAGCAACTCTTGGCAGAAACACATATATAGAACCAGAGAGGTGGCACGAGAATTTGTACTTTAAATCCAGACAGATCATTCTTTATTGCAACCTGAGGCAAGGATACATCCCATGGTACAGAGCAGCAGGAAGATCAGGAGACACTCTCAATTCAGTCAGCACCGAGTCCAGGAGACTAACATGGCCAGCCAGCCACCCCATCAGTGTCCTGCTCTTCATGTTTAGACAAGATTCTTCAAAGATGCTGATTCTTCATCACCTGTTAGTGCCTCTTTCAGACAGAAGCTCACAGGGAGCTTATTTTAGATACGGTAGGTGTAGAGTTCAGGCTGCCATTCATAACAAATACAATAATGGAGGTACCTATCACACAGGTCTTTATTCAAAACAAGGTAAAAGCTGACCATGCAGAGGTACCTACTCATCCCATTACAAGAGAAAAACAGAGATATTTATGTGGGATTGTTGAGATTACAAAGAACAGCATACTCATTTCCAAGTTAGACCACAAACAGTAAGAAGAAAGGAAAAAACCATACTCTTACCTATTTCTTTCAAAAGAACTGTAACCATGTAAAATAAATTTAGACCAACTGAGGAGGGGGAAAAAAAGCGGGGGGGGGGGAAAGAAGTCTGATAGATATACCTGAGAACATATCAGTCTGGCCATAATTTTCAAAATACTATGGCACAAGCAGGCAAACCGAGCAGAGCAATCTAAGTGGAAAAGAAAGATGCTTCATGTTAACAAACTTTTCTCCATTAAATCATCCAGAATTTGCAAAAACTTGTAATGAAAGGTATTCTTAGATCACAACGTGGCATTAGGTTGAATAACAAACTGCTTGCAGCAGCTGCTAGCTAAAGCTTGTTTGGCTGCTGTTCAGTTCAAGCTGCTGCCTTTTTCTAGTAACATATTGTCAAACTTTTCAAAAGCTATGGGTCTCAGAATCGCGCATCATAAAGTCTACATTTTATCACCACACAATATTTTGTCCCAAGCACACACAAAAGCAAGAAAAACTTTTCTTAAATGCAGTGGGAGAGGAGAAGATGGCCCTCAGAATTAGGGAAATAATTATTTTCATTCATGTTTCTAAAACCAATAAAGATGAGATAAAATTGATTAGCTAGCATGTTATACAGGCAGGACCTGGCTGCCTGCCTCTTAGCTTTATTCTTTTGTCATTTATTTCAGTAAATTGCCAATTGCACTTTGCAAAAGTATGATACTAAAATTACTCTTCCTCCTTGTTTTTTTCTTGCAGGCTAATTGGAAACCCGTTTCAAGGTCACTGTTTCAGGCCTTGTCAGACAATGATACCGCCAGCCTTTATGTCATAGAGCATAAGGCAAAAGCTCCTGTGAAGCTAGACCTCTTCCCTGATGAAGAATACAGCAAATGTGATACTTGCCAGTCAGAAAAACCTAGCAATAATATTGACCTTAGCCTAAGGCATGAAGAAATCCCTGAAGAAGCAGTTATTAGTGAAGAAGGAATTGTTTCCGTTACAGTACCACTCCTGAGTGACTATGCCAGCATGGAGTTCAGCCAGAAAGCCCTGATGAGTCTGACAGTGAAGTTGCCCCCAAGAGCTGCTCATTCTCATCTGGAAACAGATCTAAGCAGTAAGCCAGCACAAACTGAGCATCAGGTTTTATTTTCTCCCCAAGAGTACATCAAACAAAGCCAGGTAGTATTTTTACCATCTGGACCAACTTTGATGGGACAAGTCAATTCGAACTGAAGCATCTTCATAATTTCATGTACCATAAATCAAGTTCTAAAACTTCTGATGCTTGAATGGAGCCATTAGGACCATATAGGACAGTGAGCTTGTGAAAACAGTTTCTACTTCAGTAAGTTTCTTGGGTGAACTAGATTGATTATAAAACTAGATTAGTTATTTCACCACAGTCATTCTGTGGAAAGTCCTACACAGGAAAAACATTTAGGGAACTGTATGAAAAACCTTCCAGTAAGGTACCTCTTGCTAGGTGCTTAGTCCCACAGCACTCAGGAAGACATTTCAAGGCTTCTGCTCTAAGCACAACATGTTCTACTCATCAGGAGACTTCTCTAATCACTATGACCAGTTTAAGATCTGATTTTCAAATGTGCTAAGTTCTTAATTAAAAGTTCCAGCGAAAGTGTTTACCACTCCGAAGATCTCCATTTAGTCAAAGCAGCCCACCAAAAGAGTGAAAGACCTTGAATTTAGGAGTAGAAAACAATGCTTATCCATCTATGTGAAGCACTATAAAGATCTTCACTCTTCATTCATTGTAGATGAATAGTGCTGTGTAAATGAAGATGATAAGAAGTATCATTATTGGTATTGGAGGTTTTACCTGCAAGTGTCGCAGTTTGAAATTAGAAAAGCTGTAATCTCTGAAAGGGTTTTTTTCTTTAGTAGCTTTGGGGGGAATGTGAACCCACCTGAAGCCTACACAAAGGAGTTTAAGTGGTTCGTTAGGGCTTGTTTAGGAAGACACAAGTTTCAGTATATGAAGCTGCCTTCACACTTGAAACCCAACAGACAGTTTGGGCTTTTGATCCGGTGAGTATTGCCTCCATAATAGCCATTGTCACACATCTTGCTGAAGAAAATCCATTTATCAGGCCAGGAGAATTTTCCTACAAGTACCCACGGACCTCAAACAGAAGGGATGGGTGTAGTCCACTTTCAGTTATAAAGCTTGCAGTGTATGTAATTCTTAATTGATCTCTTTAGAGCAATACAACACTCAGTATTTGTATGACAGCTGTAAACTGTACATTTGGAAGAATGAAAAATCCCAGTATAAAGATCAGCTGCAAATGAAGAACTCATCCCATCATGATGTACGCCTTAAGACCAAAGCACCTTTTACAGGGAGAAGTAGAAGAGTACATTTGCTAAATATTTTCAAGCGGCCGAGAAGGAGACTTTGGTAGAATAACATACAACTCCGGGGACACAAGGCTTGCAGACGTATAGTGCTCAGGCCTTCAGGTAAGGGGAAACTAGGGGTTTTGTGAGGGTTTGTTTGTTTGTTTGTTTGCTTCTTTTATGGGGATTTTTAGTTCAGGTGGAGGGGATATACAATGATCATCTAGGCCAACTACTTTTTAAAAAGTGTGTGCTTATACGGATGTATAATGACTGCAGAAGTATGCCTCTGCTAATAAAATTCTAATATATTTTATTTCATATGCTATAGTACTGTTCAAGTGCTTCCAGTAGTGTTCTTGGCTTCAGTATTCTTAGCTTTGATATGTGTTAAGAGTGAAATCACAAACACGAAGGCTCAGGCTCATACAGGCCAAGGCATTTTTTAGTATTTTTTTCCCCTTATTTTTCCAGTCAGCATAGCTCTGGACGACTGTTAGCATTAGTAAGAATTCACTCACTGTAAAAGATTAGATGCACAGCTGAAGGCCTGGAGGCACGTAAGTGTAGTGATTAATAGCACGGGGTATTACACTGCAGGGTTACAGTGTTCTAGCATTTTGTATTTACAGAGAAAGGAATGCAATATTCATTCTCTCATATGGCCTTTAAAAACATGGACAAAGCAAGTTAATAAATACCTATTTTTTTCTGATATCCAGAGTAGATTTATTTTTTTGCATACTTTATTGTAGTATGGACACAGAGATATTTTTCTTTACTTTTTTTTTTCAACTCTCAAGGTCAAACTAGTAGCTAGACAGCACTGAAAATCATCAGTGTTTCAGAGACAAGATAACCAGCTACTCAGCCTGGAATAGGAGACTGCAGCAACCACAATATTTCAGAGGGCTTTTTTTCCACTATGTATTAACTACAAAAAAGAATAATAATAACTACAGAATAGCTACAAATCCCCTAAAAATACCTAAGCCTTTGGGGTACGATAACATCCTTAAAAGACACCTTTATGGCAGAATGGCATCTGCACTTGAGAAAGTGCAGTACTGATCTCTTGAAAACAGAGCACAGGGGCATCCTGCCCATCAGTCAACCCGTTACTGCTACAAAAATTGTAAAATAATGAAGCAATTATTTTATTAAAGCCCTTTACTTACAAAAGAGACTTGTCTCAGAGCTCTTTACTCTGTCACACGTTCTTCGTTTGCCTTTTAGTTTCTCTCGATGGCAATGTGCATCTACTGCTCGAGTGATGTTGATGGAACCTGTATGAACGTGGGTAATAAAATTCAGGACAGCTTACAACAGTCAGTTCTCAGGTCTATCTACAGAAGGCTGCTCCTAAGACACATCACTCCCTGCCAATGAGGGGGAAACAATATTTTCCCCATATCTATTTTATTTCTGCAGCAGAAGTACCAGTTTGATTAATAAAAACGAAAACAATGTGCCCATCCTTAGAGACCCCTTCAGTACTTCATAGAATCATAGAACAAAATCACAGAATAATTTAGGTTGAAAAAGACCTTTAAAATCATCAGGTCCAACCACAAACCTAACACTGTCAAATCTACCACTAAACCATGTCCCTCAGCACCACATCTTTTAAATACCTCCAGGAATGGCAACTCCACCTCTTCCCTCGGCAGATCGTCCTAGTGCTTTACAACCCTTTCAGTGAAGAATTTTTTTCCCCTAATATCCAGCCTAAACCTCCCCTGGTGCAACTTGATGTTGTTTCCTCTTGCCTTATTGTTTGTTACTTGAGAGAAGAGACTGACACCCCCCTCACTACAACCTCCTGTCAGGTCCTTGTAGAGACTGATAAGGTCTCCCCTCAGCCTCCTTTTCTCCAGGCTAAACAACCCCAGTTTCCTCAGCTGTTCCTCATAAGACCTGTGCTCTAACTTCTTTGCACAAAGCCTTCCCTGAGCCAGGGCAGAGACATTATATAAACAAACTAACCAAGGAAGTGATCTCGATTTGTTGAAGTGGTAGACACAGGCAGAACAAAGGAAAATCCTGAGGAATGGTAAGTACAGCAACAACCAGCACTGCCAGGAGACTTGTTCCAGTCCTTAATGGAGACGCTGTAGTCTAGGCAGGCTGGAGAACAGTAGACATGCTACTTTACCTGAAAAATTGTAGGCTGCAGGCAGTTTTTGATAGATTACTAGTACAGAAATGGATGGCAGAACCATAAAGCTCTCATGGGTATTCTCTGACTGTTCCCAAACAATAACTGCTACTGTTGAACTTTGCAGGTAGTGGTTCAAGCCAAGGTACGCAGCTATCAGCAACCTTCACCTTTCTTGGGAGCTGCAATTAAATAACCATTAAATTATTCTGGCATTCATTTCAAGTGTGTGGTCACTGGGCATCACCAGAATCAAGATCCATAAGGCTCAGTTGTTCCATTTTGGTTTGACACCTGTGGCTGTGCATTCATTATCTGGATGGCTTTTGTGGGTTACAACTATCTTGAAATGAACGTGGCCACAGTGACTTCTGTGCATTACATTCAAGTGCTACAAACTCAGTTGTGGAAAAGAAGCTGCCTGTGTTTCTGCCATTTTTAATTATTATGCTGTGTCAAACCAGCTGTAATTGCCAATGCCCATACAATGTAACATAGATGAGCTAGTTATCTTGGTACAGACTGTACTGTAGCTTCTCACCACCGCATGGGTTAGTATTTCAAAAAAAAACCCTAATAGCCCACAGTCACATTGAGGTTCTAATTTGTTAGCTTTGGTTACACTGGGTCATACAAATATCCCTCCAATGCTGTAGAGCATTTGTGGAAAAGTTAAGGTAAAATTTACATGGAATACATTAGCTCAATGAAAATTTGCTAGTAAAGATCCCACTAGGAAAAAATAAAAAATATTTCTACTACTAATATAAGAGATTTTGTGGATGCTGAGAAAAGCCCTAGCTCCAAAACCAGTAAAAATGCAATCCAGTGGTACGTGATTCTATTCACCCTATTTCAATGCTCATTCAACCTTGGTCAGCAGACCCTTGGCATTTCGCAAAACACAAAGAAGAAAAGTAAAGCTACAGCAGTATACTCAAATTCACCATATATAGGCCATATCTCCACTGGAATGACTGAGGAGTCTGCAGTTCCAAAAAGGGTTGTGTGTGTACTCATAAACCCATTACAGAAATGCTTTGACAACAATTAGTCTAAGAACATTTCTTCACTCTTACATTTCTTCAGTTCTCAGGGTTTCTCCTCTCTGTTTCCATATTCGAAGTTGCAGGGCTGAGGTGAAATTTAAATCCTACGTCCATCAAATATTTTATTGGCAAATAGCCAATCTATTTTGTTTGTGATACTCTAAGTGACTCAGTTTCTGCTCTCCAGACCTGATGAAAACGTGTGCTGATCCTAGCACATGGAGAAGAAACACTGGAGAACCAGTGACAACAGAATACCAGTTTTTTAAACTTCTAAGGACAGTTGCGGTTTGGGTTTTGTTTAGTCCTTTTCAATTGGTTACTGGAAAGCTTCCAGGAACAAAAAGGAAGGTTTGCATGCCAAGTAATTGGCTGACAGAGCTCCATGTGCTAGGAAGAAAACGGAAGATACACTGTTTACTTTTCCTTATACCCCTACACTTCCAGAGTCTGCCCTTCCCGCAGTAGGAGGATGTTTTGGACCTAGAAACTGCTGCCTGGGAGGACCAGTATTAGCATATTGGCACCACGGTGGCCTAATGCCATGGCTCCCAAGCATTCTTTCCGCCTCCCAAGCATTTTAAGTTGCCTTGCCCCCGAAAATACCCCATCGCAAACAAGTACATTTCATCAGATAATTAGCTGATCTTTGCAGCTATAAGCTACTGTTGGAAGAGTTACAACAGGAGAAAGTTCTTAAATAAAAGAAGCAGAATTTCTATGCTCTATTCTAATCTACTGAATTACTACAGTCCTTACAACTATAAATTACCCCAGGTAAAGATGATCAAAGAGAATCTGATTTATTAGAATCAGTTAACTTATGCAATACTTGGCTACTATCTTTCATCTAGGCATAAAAGCACAGTGAATGCCCATTTTTAATGCATTCAGTGCAATGCCATGACACAGGTCTAACACTTCTTCCATCAAATGATTCTGAAGTATGCTAAACTAATAAATTCAGCACTGCCACACTTCTGTCGAACAAAGCAGTTAACCTGAGTCCTGTCACAAAATTACAAGAGTGACGAGCAGAGTATTTCAGTGACTTACTGCATGTCCCACATTATCTGAGAAATGGCACTATAAAGCCGGCTCTCCAGGCTCACACCATGAATGTGCAGCTGTCATCTTTCTGTCAATCATCTTTGGAGATTAAGCAAAGAACAAACATATCACAGTTTAAGGATCTTTAATGGATCGAAGGATCTCCTTGCTGATACAAACGAAACTTGAACAGACCAAACACCACCTTAAAATTAACATCACAGATATCCAACCAACATATTTTGTAGAGGCCGACTCCTCTTCTTTGCATCCCATTAAACCCTTCAGTAACATATCTACTGCAAATCTGGCTAGTGGAGAAATTAACCGGGCACACCAAATCAAATCAAAAAGCACTGCATGTTCCTGGCTAATATACACCGTCTCATAACAACTTTTTTATTTTGTATTACAGACCATTGACAAATACTAATAATTTTGCTTGAGGCTGATCCGTAACATGGGCTAATATGGTTTTACAGCACAGTTCTGACAAAGTCCAGTCCTAGTCTTGATGAGACCAGGCGGGATGACTGGGATGCGCAAGAGTTGAATACTTGTGAGGAAAATGCCAAGCTAGGAGAAAGACATTTAAGTATTGAAGAAAGAAAGAAAGTATTTAACAGCTCAGAAGTCTTACTAAACTTCCTGACAAGAGTATCCCCTTAAAATTTAAGAAAGCAGAGGAGCAATTGTGGAAAATGTTGCTTCACCACAGTAAGACACAAACCCAAGGAAAGCAGATGATTATATATCTGTGTAATGTTCACATTTTATATGGACAAATGCATTTGCTCTGAACTAAATCCAGTAATCAACACTTTAAACTATTACTTCAACCCCCCCAAAATTTTTTTTTTCTTTAGGCTATATGTTTAAAAGGAAATGTAAGACTTGTAGAGAGAAAAACAAAAGGAGAGGCACAGTCTTCCCCAGGTCTGACCCTGAAGCCGCACACTTAACAGTAAGACTAGTGCTAACACTCACGTCTGCCTGTTTTCTTAATACAAGTGGGCAAAAGAAGCCATACACAAAAAAGCTTGACTTTAAGAGACTAACTTTTTAAAATTAATTTTCAATCTTGTCCTCTAAAAAGAAGGAAATTTGATAGTATATAATACAAATAGGCAATAGATGATTTTGAACCATTGCTAAGACATCATCTCAATATATTTCTCAGATGTGTTTTACTCCACTTCCACATTCAAAGGAGCAGCATCGTGAAACACAGTTATCCATACCACAGGTATGTTGACTAAACCACCTGATCAGTAAGAGTTAAACCAGGCACAAGTGTCATTACAGACACAACTTATCTCAAAAATCACAGGATCCCTACCAAGCACATTAAAGTCTGTTGAGAATCACATCTCAAAACTGCGCTCCTTAATCACTGCTGTTTATTTACATCCTTACACAATACACAAAGCAATAGAGAAGCTAAAGCATTGGAAACAGTGACTTTTAGTATGAAAACATCCATGACAATAGATTGACACATACTGTTAAGAAGTTCTGTATGAACTCCTGATCCTACTTCCAATAATAAAAAAAAAAAAAAGGGAATTTTGACATACATTTCCGTACAGCCACATTTATCAACTTACTGTTTAAAAGTGACAAGCTCTCCCTAGTGGAACTGGTAGTTTTCTCTGGAAAATAAAATCCCCTGCTCAGGCAGGGCATTCAGAAGCCCCTTCACTAACAGTGAAGGTACATTCAATTATCCCCTCACCACCTTTCCTGTAATATTCTTGTCAGTATCACCCAACAGTCTTAGTTACAAAGGGCCTGACTCTCTAGGTCAGATGTAGCCAAAAAAAAAAAATTGCTTGACAGCCATTTGCTGTATCTCATCCAAATTTAGTGCAAGTGAGTTTATGACACCGTTAGAACTTTGGCACATTGTTTATTCACAAAAATAACAACATAATAGCAGCATTTGACATTTCTTTACTTATACCACTTTGTAGTTTCCTTCATTAATGCAAAACCACACCAACATGGAGCAAGTGTGGTTTTATGTTTATTAAACTCATCAAACTTAGAGAAAGGAAATATTTTTGAGGCTGTAGAGCTTAGTTGCCCCAGGTATATCTGATTGACTATGATAGGTACTGTGTGTAACAAATTAGTCCAGCTCCTGTGTCAGTGGGGAAAATACCAGAAAGGATCTACTGAGAGATGAACTGCGCGTGTCAAATTACTCTCCTGATGCTTCCAGAGCATATCGCTCATTTCTATGATTAAATTATTAAGAAATTTATGAAGTAGCAATTTCTAAGTGGCCCCTAATTTACTCATCAGTGCAGCAGTAGTTCTAAGTCTTTGCACTAATGAAGGTTTTACTGAGCAGAGCAACAACTTCTTCTAAGAAAGCCACTTAACTGCTAGCCTCATCAATATGACAACAAGGACTGCATGAAAGTAAGATGAAACAAGTCTTTACTGTTGCTGATACGTCTTTCAGGTCAAAAAAGACACACATAACCTTTTCAATGGGAGAATAATAATTTCATTAACAAGATCAGTATGAAACATACTCTGTACACCAAAGATCTCTAGTCTTGCATCAAATGTGGCACTAGATTAACGAAAAAACTGTAACGAATTAAAAAAAAAAAGCATGAGCTGAAACATTCCCAAAGAAAATACACGAACAGCTAAAAACCTCATTTTTGCTGTCCATGTTCTCTTGTATTAAGCTCAACGATTGTAAAACTGTCATGACAATTTTTTAAAAATTCTTTTGTCCTCTTGGATACTAAGAGCTCACGGTTTCAGAAGACATTGTGAAAACTGAAGTTCATAGACAGCTTCTCAACCACAGTGTTTACTTAAACAATAAAGAAACAAAGTGTTAGAGCTGTGTCTCCTCAAACTAAGGGGAAAGTAGCTACCTCCACATATTGTCAGACAAGTTTATTAAACTGTTTTATACTGAAGAGAATACAGAAGAAACCCCCATACTAACATGCTCATATCCTGCAATAGGACTTACCTACAATTCAGCATTCTGGAATCTGAAACAAATACAGCATGCAAAAACAGTTTTTAGAAGTGCAAAATTGAACACAACTGAAAGTGTATTTCTCTTACTTTAAAAAAAAAAGGAAATTTCCTACTGTACACTGCTTTTGGCTTTCAATATGATTTTAATATCACTTTTCAACATATAAAAATAAACCTAAGGTTCAGGCTGAAAACCTTTCTTTTTCTACTTACATATTAGCAAACAAAATTAAGTTTTAGCTTCTCTCTAGGTAATAATACTTAATGATATCTGCAAACTTCAACTGTCAACACTCTAGCCTCTGGTGAGAAAATACATCTCTCTGAGCAGAGCACCTACTGATTTGTAGTATTTTAGCCATTTACAGGGCTCAGCATTTGTGTCACTAAGTCGAATTCTCTTTTTTAAAATTATGATAACACCAAAGGTAATTATCAATTGATACAACACTGAAAGTACCATCAAGTGGCACATGGGACCCATAATATGCCCCACTTTGCAAGTCATTGTTCAGAATTCACACCTTTAAGATTATTTTTTATCATTATAATCCAATTTTCACACTAACATTTAAAAATTCAAGATTAATTTTGTCTGGTTTTTTTCCTAAGTGAATGGTTAGCAAAATTAAAATATGTGAACTCTAACCTTGTTTCATTACAAACTAACTAAAAGAAAGTGATGCAGAGATGCTCTAATCCTAAGACCAGAAGATAGACACACTACTATGGAGCTACTGCTTGCAACAGTCATATACATGAATGAAAAAAAATAACATAGTCATAAGGACAGGTATGAAGTATACAACAATTAGTATCGTACAAAGCAGCCTTTACTTATTATCTCTAACTTAGACCAAAAGAAAACCACTGAAATCATTAAATCTAGTAACTATTACAAAATACTAGTACCAATACAAGGAAAATACAAGCTACCATTTAACGAACAAGATTTGCAGTTTCAAAGGAATTTCAGGTATTGCCTTAGATGTAACTGGGCAATCTAAGCTTGCTACAGAGGACAGAATTTATCCTCTTTGCAGCAACACACTCAAGTGACAACAGCTCATTTCAGAATCCAAGTTATGCATAGGCTGCTGCTGTTGGCCAGCTAATGTAAAGCTGGTTCAGACATACCCATCTGAAATTGCCACAAAATAATTAGCAGGTGACTAACGAGTAGGCAGAACCCACATCTCACTGATTTCTCAGGTACTGTTCAGATGTTTTTAGTTTCCAGCTGAAGTGCTTTTTCCCCTTTAGTTCTAATTCTGAAACATGAAAACCAATATTCTTTACATACCATACTACTACCAGTGTTTGCAAACAAAATTTAATTCCTCACACCTGTGTAAACCTATTGACTTCAATGAACTTATTCAAGTCAAAGCGGCCTCTACTTTGAAATCCGGTTTCATCCATCAGTAGTTGTCTTCTGATAACTTCTTCTTCTGATAACCAAAGAAAAATCCTATCTGTAATCCAGAAACACTGTGTGTGAAGTAACTGTGGTCACTAATGGAAGCTCACAGCTATGTGCTTTATTACATGGTCTTAGCAAGATGACACCATACCATCACTTTTCTGAGCAATTACAAGTCACAACATTTTCAAATAAAGGCCGACTTACATGAAATTACATTTAAATCCACACAGCTATCATGAACTACACTCTTCTCAAAACCTCCACTCAATTTAGTCCCATTTATATAGTGCAAAACCAAACAACCTGATGCGGCAGCTCAGCATGCAAACTTGTTAACGATGAAGGCAATGGACTTCCATTGGAAGATGGACACAGTTAATGGACACTGCACACAATCTTGTCAGAGCAAGCAGGAACTTCATTATTGTGCTATACACTACCAGCTTAAAAATTAGCTACTCCCTGCAGAGATAGGCATTTTACAGAACAATAGTTCTTTAGAAGTGTCTTTTTAGGAAGAGGGAACTGTAAAACACCTGATATCAACAGACAGAACTGAACTACCTCACAGATCTGTGCAGTATTTACAAAGCACCACCAGAAAATACAGCATTTGTAAGAAAATGTTATGAGGTTGGAAGGAAATGTGTTCGGGGTTGGTTGTCTGGAGGGGGGGTGTGCCTACTTTTTTTAAAAAAAGCTTTTTGTAAGGGAACCATTAATTCACATACAATATAATAATGTGCTGCATATAGTCTTGCAAATGTGATGTTAGCTAGTAAGGCTGCCATCCTTCAAACATGTTCCTTAGCTAACTGTACACAATCCTTTAAATATTCTGTAACTGATACATAATATGCAATTTCAGGATAACAAAATTCAAGAAATCAAACCAATATCATCTGAAGCATGATCCACTGCAAGAATTCTAATTCCTTCCAAAGGAGAAACGTAGCTTTTTGAAGATGTTATATTTTCACCGTATCCACATTTCAAATCAAAGAAGCTGCATGAGTAAGACCAGATCAGCTAAAAATACTCCTTTAATAAGTGTGTACCAGCAGAAACTTCCCTCTAAAATACTTATTTATTAGTGAAATGGTACCAAAGATAACAAGTATACAAACAATCTCTTTGCTCTATGCTACTTACACATCATAAATATGACAGCTGTTGTTGCAAGAAACAATTCTTCACAGTCTTCCTGTAAGCATACAGATTTGTCATTCTTTTATCAGAATAAGCTGTTTACCAGCCAACAGCATGTGGCTTAAACATCACAAGAATGACTGCCTATACTTTACATGGTAAAGCATTTTCTATAGTCTTAAATGTACACAGCGGCAAGAACATTAAATTCTATTGAAAACGAAGAGTGATTAAGCAGCTTCACAATCAAACTGGGTTTCATTATCTTAGGAACTGGGCAAATTCTTCATTCCCTGTAATATGCTTGTTTTTCTTTTTCTTTAATTTGAACAATTAACTATGCAGAGGAAAAAGAAAACCTAACTGAAAGCAAACAGCTAATATGCTATTAAATTGCGTATTTTAAATCAAGGAAATAACTCTTCCCATGAGGTAAGGCAATTAAGTCATTTGATTGTATTAAGTTGTAGTAAAAATAATCTATCAATCAACTTTAGGTATAATTAAGTTTTAAAGGTATGACTCTTCAGAAATCTCATGTAACCGATCACATTAGCTCAGAGAACACAAGCCATGTTTTACCTTGACGAAAATATTTCCTTAGTCATCTCTTCTTACGTGCTTTCTCCCCAAAGAACGAAAAAAGAATCACTACCATATAATTCCTGTGTAAATTAGAACTTTTTTCCTCAAATTATTCATCCCCCCTCCTTTGCATACAATTCTTTTTATATCACCCAACAGGTATCAGAGAAGATAATGGCGAGGTAACAATTAAGGCCATCCAAATGTAGAATAAATGTCTAGAGGGCTGTCTTTGATGGAGTTCATCAGAAAATGTTTCGTATTCAGCTACTACTTTTGTACAGTGGTGGTCCCCAAATTGCATCTTTGCTTTCATCTATAAATCTCTTCTAAAAATAAAATTAAAAAAAAAAGTAAAAATGGAACTTAGTATTCTAACAAGTGAATCAGATTGTTCTGACACATCACTTGCATTCTTCTCTACAGTATTGGTGGTGGTAAGATAGCAATAGAGATCATATAAGATTTAGCTTAAAATGAGTAATAGCACATATACATTTCTAAAAAATACCACATTTTAAGAAGGCACTAAAGCTTCTGCTTGTGCTCCTGTAATTTTTTAAAGAAATAAGAAAAAATTATTTTCATAATGGCACCTGTACTATTTGCAGCTGAACAGACACACTGCAGTACAGCTCAAAACAAAGCTGTAAGTTCTCATAGTATCATACAGATGTGCTCACTTCAGAAAAGACAAAAGAACACAACAAAACAACCCCAAAATAACCCAGTAAGCTAACCTATTATCTATAACATGGCAATGTTTCTTTCAGGAACAGAAAAGTAGCATGCATTGTTCATATACTTTAAAAGAAATACTAGTTTTAGGGATATTAGTAAGAAATTCTTTTAAATAATAAACCCCAAGAATCTCAAGCGGTGAGCAAATGAAAAACATACTAGTCAATGGGTATTTAACATAAGAACCGTAAAACTGTGTTTATGTTTAAAAACCCTTTCCTAGGGTTGACAGTTGTTACTTACAACAAAAGAAAGTGTGTATATTTATGCACCATTTCCAAGCACATCAAACAGTACACATTGAAGTTTTTGTGGATTTTTAAACCCACAGGTTAAAACAATACAAAATTCATTAACAAGCAGTACTTTAAACAGCCTTCAATGCATATCTTCAGCTTTTTTGGGGTAGTATAGGTTTACATCTTTCAGTTTCCACTTATTTGTAACAGCTTATGGCAAAACTTAACACAAATCATTTTACAAATAAGTACAGCCATCATGGAAATGCATGGATTTTCAGAGATGAATAGTTCTGATGGCATCTGCCTTTTCACATTACAACTACTGGTCCATCCTCTCTTGCTTTACGGCAAGAAGACAACAAAGCTATCACAAGAACTGGAAGAGCTACTAGTACTATCAACACTTTCAGGTTGATTGCTTTGACATTTTCTTCCTCATTCTGGGAAATAAAAAGCTTTGGATTTCATTCCTTAGTTGAACCAGAGGTCCATTCTTTGCTTTAAACCTCTTCCATTTTAATTGAGAGGTTTTCTTCATTTGGTTGACAGTTCCCATTCTGCTGTAGTTTGACTTCATCTGTCCTTTGTGTATCTCTGCTGTCTACTTCCTTGTCAGTTTCTGAATTCTGATCCTCTTTAGTGTGATCTTTGTCCTACCAAAGATAAATTTATTTTACAAAAAAAAAAATTTAAATCATACTCTTAGCATTATAGGGTATGAATTCCAACCAACCCTTAGTATTTTTATTGTCTCGGTTTTTACATCTTGACTCAGCAATTTTTACAATAGAGGTGTCAGCTACTTTTACTAAAAAAAAACCCTTTTCTTTTCAGTTGGCTGAAATTAGACACTCATAACAACCCATCATCCAAAAAATCATTGCCATGAAGTAAACTGTCTTTATCATCAGTATTCTGAAAAAACGAACAAGCAGCATTACGGAACCAATGAGAAACAGCTCCAGAAATTTCACTGTATTTCACCACATTCTCTAAATAAAATAGAATTAAATTTTTTCTTTCATATAATTTGTCAGGTATCTGATGCATTTTAAGAAAGTTCCTGGGTAAGATAATTAACATGTGGACAGAGTCACCTAAACTACCTGTTTTACAACAGTTGAATAATTCTGAGTGCAGCAAAATTCTCTTTAAAGGCATGCTGCTTTTCAAATTCTAAGATTAAACAATCTGAAGACATGTCTCTTCTTAATCACACCACCTTCCATTTTGTAGATGAAAATCCCATACCACACTTCCCTAACTCTTCCACTTTACTCCTGCAGATCAAGCCCAAAGCAACCAGGGAAAGGCTGAACTTTATTAAAAAAGAAATCCTTTCAGCTTGACAGCTGAGCCATCCCTGAACCTGCTCCTTAGTTACAGCCCGCTTTCTGCCTGTTCATACAGATAGGCAGCCAGCCGAGTCCTAACATTAGGCACAGAGCAGGAAAGAGAAACCAAAAACAAGGGTTTCTGCAACCTATTCACACAAGCTCCTATAGGTCCAGTAAAGTTCAAACATGGAGCCTTAGCAAACTGGTCCACTAACACCAGCTGTAGGTCTCCAACTGGCAAAAGCTAAACCCAAAGGGTAATAATTCAGTAAGAAGAACAGAAGAAAAAGAAGGTGGGAGGAAAAGAAAGAAAAAGAAGGGAGGGAATTTCAATAATGGCTTGACTAGCAGCACTTCACTCTGCTTATTGCTTGGTCACACATCTTACCTTCAAAGTAGTGGTGCTTTTGTCAGATTTCTCCTTTGCTTCTTTATCTTTACTGCTTTTTTTCTTGGAGGTGGAGCGTTCTCTTTCTCTTCTTTCATTATTTGTATCTCTTTCTCTTTTTTTTTCTTTCTTGTTTCTGTTTAAGAAATTTTTTACTCAAATCAGAAACTGATCCAACAGCAACAACCATGAAACTGGTTAACTGCAACTAAATTCTCAGCTGCAAGTTTTACAAATTAGCTCAAAACGTAACAAAAACCCCTTCATAAAGACAGGGCGGGGTTTTGACTGCAGAAAGCTAAAGAATGCATGTGTTCAGTAGACATGGTGTTTACAAACAGAAAACCAAATTAATCTGTATCTGATTAAGGGCTTTTATTGATTTGCATTGTTGACAGATTTGAAACTCTCCAGGTGAAAGCATACCAAGCTCAAATCCATTAACGATTTTGGTTTGGTTTGGTTTGGTGGGAAAGTAACAGAAGATTGACAAGGAGGATTGCAAATGCGTTCAAGTGACTTGCAGCTGGGGTGTTGAAAAGCACATATATCACACTAATTGTTGTTTAGGTTTGTGTGCTTGACAAGTAGAACATCGGTGTTTAAAAACAGGTCTGTGATGGACTCGGAGGCACCTTATCAAACATGCTTGAGATTCCTGCCCTGCTGCGGGGAAGATCAAAGCACAGCAGAAAACTACGCCTGCAAGAGTCCCTGATATGCAGGACAACGCGGCATGTTCAAAAGCTTTTTCGCTCCCTAGCAAGAGAGCTCTGAGCTCCACAGTGCCTGCATTCCTCCTTGCGTGCCTCTGCCTGGTTCGTAAGATAATGAGAATAAATGTACTCTTCTCATCTCAACCATGGTTTTGTGATTGTTCCTGCCTCCGGTGTCGGCTCACACTTTTGGCCTAGTCTACAGGATCCCGGAACAGCTATGTCTTGGCTAAAAAAGAAGCTGGGGACTGGTTAGGCCATGATAGTGCTCCCTTAATTCCAGGATGGTCTGGTATGAGAACTGGATTTGCATGGGCACTTTCCTGGATAAACTGATTCTGCCAGAGGCAGGGCTTGAAATTGGTAATGGGGGGCGGCTGTCCTGTGGACAACTGGTATGGCCATATGTGGATTGCCATGCAAAGCAGCACTGGATTCCTCTTGCAGGTTAGCAGGGAGATTGGGATGGTTATCAGTTACTGGTCTTTATGTGTGAAGCTGTTGCATTATGAAGTAAAATGAGAGAACTGGAAAAGGAAGTCAGGACTTTACAAGATGCAAAGGGGATCGTGCAAGGGGCAATTACTACTGAAGCAGAGCAGTGACATGGGTTGCAAGATACTGTAGTGGTCGATAGCCAATATTGCAAATAAATGGAGGAGGAGAGTAAGAGAGTAGCTGTGTGGTGCTTAGCTGCCTCCCAGTGTTAAACCACAGGAGTCTTTTGATGCCAAACATGGGCCTCAAAGGGTTCAGGATAACAACAGATTTGATTGGAGCTTGCTAGGTCAAATTGACAGTTTTTATTGCTGTTTACCTATTGATCAGGTGGCTTCTGTGCTTGCCAGGGGACCTTGCTTGCCTTATTCTATGTTAGAGTCTAGTGCTCATTAGTGACTGCTCTTTCCTTGGTGTGCTGCTCTACTGCTTACCAATTTACTCTGATGTGCCTGGGAACAGTCCGAGGACAGAAACGGCTCATGCGTTGGTTGTGGGATTCAGTCCGGAAGGGGTGGCAGTAGTGAGAAGTACTGGAATGCAGCTTTCAGGGGTGCGGCCTGTCTCACTGAAACTCTTGCTTGTACCAGTGGTCACAGATGCTGCTGGTTGTGTAGGTGCCCTGCCAGATACCTTGAGGGAAGCTGGGGCAGTATTTTGGGGGCCATTTGTTCGTGTGGTGAAAAAAGGAAATCTGACCACTCTGGCCACACCACCAACTCTGCTTCCACCTTCTGCTTCCACCTTCTACTTCCAACTGCGACCTCAGGGCAATATACTACCTGGCAAATGCCAAAGCAACAGAAATGAAGGTCTGGCAGGTCTCCCAAGGTTGCTGAGTCCTATTTGGCCTGTTTGGGGACCAGACAGCACTTGGAGAATGATTAGACATTACAAAGATTTGAAGGGTCACCTTCCCACTTGCAGTTATGGTACCAGACATGGTTATTCTTACAGAAAAAAATCAGCAAAAATTCACAACCCTGGAAGGTGGTGATAGATCTTCCTGATGATTTGACAACAGTTGCATATTTAGGAACCATGTGCACATGGCGTGTTACTTGTGCACAAACACATTTAAGGGAATGGCGGAAAGGCCATGTGGAAAGATGGAATAGGGTCAGTGGGCCTTGAGAGCCTGGCCGGTTGATTGCACGGGCTCATTGTCCCTGTTGAGGCCATGTTGATATGCATTCACATATGTGGATATAGTGTTAGGACTCTTTTTTGCTAGATCCATCAAATATGCTAATCAACACAGTACAGTTGCATCAGTACAACTCATTCTCTCCCACAATATTAACTACAGAGGAAATGGAATTGTTTATGCCCATGTGTTGCACGATGGGATTGTGACCTATTAGCTTGTATGTGAAGATCCATGTACTAACACCTGAGAATGCTACATGGTTCCGTACCCCAATCTTTTATTTACATCCTGTGCTGATATCAGATTCTCGAGTTCTTCTATTTCAGGTCTAATTGACAAACACCAGACGAGACAGCAGTGGAATGGTGTTATTGGTGTTGTGAATCCAACATAAGTTCTTCAATTTGTGTGAGAAAGTACCCCACACCAGATTATCAAACCCAGAGTAATATCAGTTGAAGGAGCTGAAGCAATGGCCTATGTATTACTGAAAGGAGATTACAATCTTGTTTTCTTCCCTTATCAGAGGTTGGCTTATCGTGCTTTATAGCTTTATACTACAAGCACATACTCTGGATACATTTCTGCAAGATCAGCATGTAAATACTTCAATTTGGTTAGCCTCTACTGTAAATAACACATGACTTTTGTATGAAGGGAGGATTAACAGCTGCAGATCTTTTGACCATGCATTTCACTGGTGTGCTAACCATAATAGCTCAATTACAGAAATACACTATGCTAAGTGATTTCGATATTATTATTTCTCATTATTAGTTTTTCTGAGTATGTAACATCTGCATACCAATGAACATCACAAAATGGATTAGCGGTGGGCTACCTCCTCCTTCAACACCATAGATGCTGTTTCAATTCTGAAGGCATGCATTGCTTCTACGTAACTGATGAATCAGGCAGCATAGAAGATGACATTCAATGTCTTCAGGATTTAATGCATTAAATGAAACAATCTACTTGTGGTGCCCAGCTGGCTCACTAGATTTCCCAGCAGGATGATGGGACATCTGATTCAAAGCATTATTGTAGAGATAAATTTATTCCTTTTTCTATCTGTGTTAATTGTGTGCCTTTGTAAATTACTCTGTGCTACAGCCCGTAAACCTGAATGAACACTTCCAGCTTTGCCAACACCAGCGCAAGTGGTCTTTTGAGCTATGGGGTGGAATGCAGGAAAAAGTAACAGAAGATTGACAAGGAGGATTGCAAATGCGTTCAAGTGACTTGCAGCTGGGGTGTTGAAAAGCACATATATCACACTAATTGTTGTTTAGGTTTGTGTGCTTGACAAGTAGAACATCGGTGTTTAAAAACAGGTCTGTGATGGACTCGGAGGCACCTTATCAAACATGCTTGAGATTCCTGCCCTGCTGCGGGGAAGATCAAAGCACAGCAGAAAACTACGCCTGCAAGAGTCCCTGATATGCAGGACAACGCGGCATGTTCAAAAGCTTTTTCGCTCCCTAGCAAGAGAGCTCTGAGCTCCATGGTGCCTGCATTCCTCCTTGTGTGCCTCTGCCTGGTTCGTAAGGTAATGAGAATAAATGTACTCTTCTCATCTCAACCATGGCTTTGTGATTGTTCTTGCTTCATGTGTTGGCTCATGCAGTTTTAATTAAAACTGAATCACACAGACCAACTGAAATCATCTGAGATGGTAAGTGCTAAGACAGTAAAACAATGAAAACACTGTAAATTCTTCCTCTGTTAGTTCTCATTAACTTTTATGTTGACATAAAACTGACCTTCTCGGAGAAGGAGTTCGTGAAGACTTTCTTTTTGATGTTTTGGATGTTTTAGGAGACTTGGAGGGACTTCTACTCTTCCTTTTACGCCTTTCTCTAGAGAACCAAGATGATAAAAGAATAAAAATAATAAACTCAAGGAACTGAATAAAAACAGAAAGCTCTTAAAATGATCTGACACAGTAACTAAGTAAATGTGCCTGAATTTAATATTATATATCACCAACAATATATGAACTGTACAAAACAAAAAAATTTTTTGTATGTTTCAGCTTGATTGGAAAAGGGAGACTGGCAATGGGAAACAAAAGTTGTGGCCTTTCAGATTTTCGTGTTTTTGTTTATTCTCATTCTGTGTTACACCCAATAACAATGGATAACCACTGAATTCATTAATCGTGCCTTAAGTAAGTTTTTTCAGTCAGAAAAAGAATCCAGTTGAATGAAGAGCCACATTAAGACATAAATTGAGCATAACTTGAGCAATACGAACTTCTAAATCACAACTTCAAGATTACTGTAATTTCAGTTCAGCCTGACTAAAGTGTAATTCCTAAAGGC
>NW_010393674.1:0-1444 GCF_000710305.1 Buceros rhinoceros silvestris | reverse complement strand
TTCCTGTTGGTTTAGAAGCAAACAGTGCAAAACAAAGCTCAAGCTATTGCCAAAATCACAATTAATATCTACTGTTTCCCAAGCAGTCTATGCTCAGCACACAGTATGATATCATTCTGTAACAACACTGAAGAGCTTGTAGTATTTTACAGGATGGCTGTTTTACATAGGTATATGGAATTGCTGAAGTTTCTATTATGGAGTCCGGTCTTGAATAGAACAAAACATTAAACAACTGGTTGCAAATATACCGAAGTACATGTCAAAATAAAGCAAAATGTGAGCCAGTAAAGCTTCCTTCAGCGTAAAAGTAGAAGCCATCTCTATCAAAGTAAGATTTTTTTTTTCCCTATCCCCTCTTCACAGAGCAGGAAAACCCTCAGAAGAACCATCAAAGAAAAAGAAGGAAGTTAAAAACTGATATGGCACAAAAGCTACACATACACATGCCAGCTTTTGGAATTCGCACCATTAAGTGTGAATATTCATATCTTCAATATTTAGAAAGGCCAAGAAATCAACCGTAATAGGTAAATTACAAAAGTATATATTAAGATATGCCTGGTACCACTATCTGGATTGATACTCTGACCATATCATCTACTGTACCTCCTGAAGCTGCATAGGACAAAATTTCGTAACCTCAATATCATGGAGAAAATATCACAATCACTGCTCAGCTGTCCACTAGTTAACATGCATCACACTTTGAACATCTTCACATTTATTTCACCTTTTTTCAAATAAGGATACTGGAAATCGATATATTAATCTGACAGTGCTCCCACGTGGGCTACACTGAGTACCTCACCACTTCATTTTGCTTTCTGTTTCCAAGAGCAACGAAGTGCCCCAGTAATTGTGTTCAAGCTAGAAACTATTTATTCCTGAAATGTAATTTTCAGTTTCTGCTTTTCCTATTTCAAGTTGAAGTATTAAAATTGTGTCTGACAGTATTTGTTCCCATCTATATTATATTTGTCTACAGAAAGGTTTTTGTGCTCCTGTTTTTTTTTTTAATGGTCTTAAGCAATATTAACACAGCAAAATTTAAGAAAAAATAAGTCTGAATAATTTTGATAGTGATTCTATATCTCTCAACCATACACAGAACTAATGTTCTGTACCTATGTCCTCTGCTAGCTTGTAGATGTCTGTCGGAAAACACGCCAGATCGTCCACTTCCTTCGGTCCATGTCTCTTTCTTCAACTAGGAATCATAGCTGATTTTAGTACTTGCATGCTGTCTGTCAGTAAAGCAAGGTCAGTTTTCACCTATTTTTTAGAAGGTCCTGGGTATCGTATCCCACCTTTATCTCTTCTCCAAAAAAGGCGATTATGTGTCCAATATTTCACACTTGTCAGGTGAAGTACCAACAGGTACCCGGCAGCTGAAATGCTAGTTTGTTGGATAATCTCCAGTGTCGCGGTTTGAGAAGGGGGG
>NW_010393673.1:70586-70795 GCF_000710305.1 Buceros rhinoceros silvestris | reverse complement strand
TGCGAGAGTGCGGGAAAAGGATGCCTCCCCACATAGCTTAAAGCTATTGGAAAGAGGAAGCCGCGCTTATAATTTAGCGAGTGATTTACTGCCTGGGCATCCGGGGCTGTTCGGGCTCTCTCCTTTCGCTGACACGTTTCCCGCTCCCTCCCTCTCCAGCGGGGCACCCTCACAAAGCTTGAGGGCTATCCCGGAAAAAAAAAAAAAAC
>NW_010393673.1:70122-70430 GCF_000710305.1 Buceros rhinoceros silvestris | reverse complement strand
TATCACTACCCGCTCCTCCCGTCCCCGCTCAGCAAGGCCCCTCTATCCCGTCCCATGCCACCCGACCCCACGCCGGGGCCGCCAGCGCGGGGAACCGGGCTCGGGAAGGGCCAGCTGGAGTTTGCCTGCCGAGGCCCATCGCGGGGTTTCTCCCTCGCCGCTCTCCAAAGAGGAGAGGACGGGAGGGAAGGGCAGCCCTCCCGCACGCTGCCCGGAGCGCTCCGAGCGGCGGCCAGCTCTCTCCGGCTGTCTCGCCTCAGGAATCGCCGGGCGAGAACGCCGCTTTAAAGCACCGCTCTGGCATCGGC
>NW_010393673.1:59062-70046 GCF_000710305.1 Buceros rhinoceros silvestris | reverse complement strand
TTGCTTTTTAAAGCCCCGCGTTGGCAGCGGCTTGGGGCTGGGATGCGTCTGTATCGCACTTTCCAGCGTCTCTCTAGGATACATGTACAGCTGGGCTCGAAATTGGTACGGATGATTAAGGTGCCTTTTCTGCCTTTTTTTCCGCCCCCCTTAAGACTCATTGTATTAATTTTATTGAGCCTTTCCCCGTTAGATAAATGCTGTTGTTGTTTTAATTCTGTAAATGTAAACTTCTATTTAGTTAATGGAAAATACATCACCACCAACGTAATTATCAGCTTTTTAAATGACTCTTTTAGTCAAGTGCGCACAATTATGAAATCACAATAGATTTAAAATATAATTCAAGTTGATTAAAAAAAATCAGAGAAGTACGTACCATTAAAGCAAATGTCTAAATTGTATTGGTAGGCCAACTACTGCCTAAGCTAGAGTTTAAATAATGTCAGCAGTCTTTGCTCTCGGTGTCAAACCACCTCTGTTATTAGGAAAAAGGATTCTTAACAGAGAGGATTTAGATGCTGTTATAACTGCAAAATCTAATTATTTTTGATCCAGGCATTTAGCCCCAGAGTCCCACCTTGTTTAAATAAAGTGTTTTCTTTCTCCTTGAACAAATGCATTTCCATTTGAATTAAATATTGATAATTTGACCTTTTAGTTCCTTTAACTAATCAAAAGAAAAAAAATCCAAATGTAGATCCTAATGCCTTGCCCTAGTGGGTCTTTCCGCTTGAATAGACACTGAGATTAAATGAGTCAAACTTCCTCTTTCATTGCACTCTCTTTGCACTAATTGCTTATGCAAAAATGCAGATTTGTATTAATTAGTAACTCCACTGATTAGTTCGGTGGTATTTTCACGTAATAAATCATGCTGCAGACACGATTTTTGGCACGTCCCCAGTAGTGGCTCAGGATGCAGTAAGTTTTCCATATTAAATAAAATCTTAGCCTAAATCTACCTTTTCGTTGCAGGTACACTGTGTACCACCTGCTGTAAGCACCTGCCACGGGAAATTACCTTCTGTCCCTGGCAAGCCTCTTTCCTTGATAATGCACTCCTCTTCACAGGGTGTAGACTTTAAAAAGGGAAGCATGAATCACAGAATCAAAGAGGAGAAATCTGAAGTTATTTTTAACCTTTTCAAAACAAAAATGCTTGGTTTTAAGGGGATGAAACCTATGTAAAATACGTCAGATGTAGATTTTATTTCTTTTCTTTCCTATGCCCAGCCACATGATCTCCTTTTACAGCACCATTCACTGCTCGCCCAAATTATCATGCATAACCCCATTTTTTTTAACTTTTCTTTCTGTTTCCTTAAGCCACAAAGACTGAGCTCTTACAAACGTGGCACTTGTTAACTGGAGTTTGTATCGTAGTCAGGTACAGAGGCCGCAGCAGCTAGGAGATATCTGCAAGGTATCTGTAATGGTATCTACATCGCACTGGAAAACATCCCCACTTGCTCTTATTGTGAAAACACTCTAACAATCTCTCCAGAGCACACACAGACTGATGTGTCCGGTAGCTTAAATCTGCATCTGAAAAACCTTTCCCAATCCTTTCAAAAAACATCCCACATAATACCTTTCTACCTGTTTCCTTTGGACAGAGTGGTCTATACTTCACATCTTTTCCTCAAGCAAGTCAGCAAAAAGCATCAGAACGATAGGTACCACAACAAATAATGCCAACTGGTGCAGTACTTGGCAAAAAGATTGGTGTCATTTGGTGTCATTTCCTCACAGGTGACAGTTTTGGGGACAGATCTGGAAAAACCTTTGCCTCTGTCGTGCCAAGACTCTCACTCACTTAGGCAGGACCACTGCCACAAACAAACCTGCAGGATCTGGCCTTTGGCCCTCAGTCTAAGTAGTGCAATGGGGTGGAAGATCAGCAAACACAGGTACCAGCAGGCTATCCAAAGCTTTGCTGAGATTAAAATCTTGTCTCAATATGACTTATTGCATGTTCTCAAAATAGAAATCTCCCCAGTGGCAGCTTTAAAAGCTCTGATTTTTTTTTTCCCTCTGAGAAAATAATGGTTGAAGCCCAGGCAATGCACATAATAGCTTATGTGTTTGTTCCCTATGGCTGTGCAATCCGAACATTTTGCAAACATTTTGCAATTCTTAGCAAAGATATAGGTTCTGTCACCATTCCTTTATTGAAGAGAGAAAGCAAAAGTCAAAATACAGGGTCAAAATTACAGGGTTACACAAAAAATTATCCTGATTAATTCCAGAACATGGTTACTCGTTTTAGCAATATCCTGAGAACAAAACAAGGAAGGTTAAATCAATGATCCACAGGGATGGAAAAAGAGATTCAAATAATCATTAAATCTTATTACATAACGCGGCTTTGTTTTTACCTCTTGGGGTGAGTTCACACCTGGGTCTGTGCTTTAAGTGCTCCGCAGCGAGCTGGGCATGATGGAGAATCATTTTCCCATCACAGTATTGTTTAACCTCTACAGCGGTAGAACAAAACCAGTCAACTGAAACTCTTGCTAAGCGTTTTAAGTGTACATGGGGATACTCTTCTTTACATAAAGCACCATATTTTGAATGCTTACCTTTGCCATTCCTTTCATCACTTCCAGTTTATCCCCACGATTGCCAGCGGTATTTTGCAATAGTGTAGGAAATGCCCGAGAGCTTGTGTTGTCACATGTGACTGCTTTTCAGAGATGCTCCTGGGATATTAACCACCCCAGCTATGTGCATGCTTTCCCCAATGCTCCACTGACATATGAAGAGCTTTCTCTGTGTCTTAGGGTGGTTTCTCAACTTCCTACCCACAAAGGACAGGATGAGCACCAGATAACACACTTTTTTTTTTTTGCCTTCTTTCACTCCAGAGGTGCATTGAAGAGATGAAATCTTGTCATTCAAAAAGCATTTTTGTTATTTCATCAGTTTCTGCAGAGAGTGTGATTCCATTGCCCTCCATTGACTGGGGGCAATCTTAACATTCACCTAAATGAATTACAGGCATATTAAGGCCCTGATTTTGAGACCAAACACAACGTAGACGTTAATAGCCTGCCATCACATTCCAAGGAATCTCATAGACAAGTGTCCCTAAGGATCAAAAATATGACTGAAATACAAAATTTTTTATTGTAAGTTCTTGTGCAAAATTAACTTTCTGTTATCATCCAGTAGGGAAGATGCAAGAGTTCAAGCACTTGAGGCTTGCAGGCCTTATTCAGGTGCTCCGTGTAGGAGAACTGGTGGCCATTGACTTTGTGTAATTGTGGGAGAAAGGTGGATGAGCTGGAGAAAAATAGTAGACACAGAATGATCTATACATGGTAGCCTGCCAGGTGCCCCTTGGAGGAAGCCTGGTCTTAGCAGAGTTATGACATGAGCAGTGACACAATACCTTAAGGATGGTCTGGCTGGAGTCATCTTGCAGGGAGAGGTCCTGAACACAGAGCTTTAGCACAAGACTCTAGGAGAGAAGATTTCTGATAACCGTGGTTAAAGTGTGTGTGCCACCATGCACATACACTTCTCTGTGTGCTCAGGTAGATCTTTTGTATTCATCTGTGGTGACTCTTGCCTGGGAAAGCATTGCTCTTTGGTAGTCATCTTCTGAGCCCAGAGACAAGTATATCCTGAAAACGTGTAGCTCTCTCATCTGACTTAGTCCTTCTAACAGAGTTTTTTTTGTCCCTACTCAACCTTTGATTGGTTTATGTGGATTCCCAAGAGAGAAGGAACACGCTGGTAAATCAGTTTCCTCCACGACTGACCTTCAGTTACATGCCACTATGATAATACAAATATTTACTCATTTTGTCCCTCTTCACTCTTGTAAGAGGATAAGAGCATCTGGCCCTTTGTTAGTAATCTATTGTCAGTTTGCTAGAGCATCCAATTGTTTATGTTCATTTGTACAACACGTAAATAACCCTCCTCTGCACTGTTTTGCAGAGCACAGTCACTGTAGAGTCCTGTTAAACCTTCCCTCCTGACAGAGGTGGAGAATTCTCATCCGATCCCTCTTAAGGTGGCTTGCAGAGCTGTATTTGACTATGACACATACAGCAGTGGAGAACAAATCTATGAATTTTGCCTTTCTGTATATTTATACTGGCCCTTCATGCTGCGGTATTTGGCAGAATCCTTTTGGCAACAAAGAAAACCTCAAAACCAACAGCAGAGCAATGGAGAATGGGACATAGCATCTTTTAAAATTGATTGGAAGTGTTAGTGGAAGCAGAAATATAGAGCATATAGTTAAGATGTAATTTTAAAAGATCAATTTTAAACGGTCATCTGTTATCCATGTTATCTGTTATCCAACGGTATCCATGTCATCTTTAGGAAGACTGGTGCTCTGCAAAGCTATCAGTAAATAAAGGGACTAGATACTCCTTCCAAAATTAATTTAAAGCTTAAAGTTGTCCTTGTTGATTTTGATTTAGAGGGGGAACTTTCATTAGAAAACCCCAAACCCTCCAGAATTCAAAAGCAACTGAGAGCTCTTTTTTTGGTTTGTTTAATTTGTTTGTTTGTTTTTTCTAACTACAGGTTCAAGTTTCACAATAGCAAGAATCTCTACCTCTGGGAAATTTGTATTTCTGTAATAAATTAATCTTGAAAAGGAGAAAACATAGATTATAATTATAGACCCTTGGCAATTTCAGTTGATGTCAGACATATAATAAACTTTGAAGTTAATTTATAGTCCATTTCTTCTACTATATATCCACAAGCAGTCATAAGTTTCTTGGATTGCCTTGATTTCAAATTATCTGTGAAATTTTGGGGCAACTCATTCAATAGATGCGAACAGATGTTTGTAAGAGCTGGGAACTGGAAAGAGCAGTGCTGCAGAACTGATCTGGCCAACAGCACTGTTGTATTCTCACCCTTTGAGCAAGGGCTTAGTTTTGACAAAATGAGCCTGAACATGACAATGTAGGTGCACTTGAGAGGATCTCAGTAAAACTAGTGCGATTGCTTGCACATCTAGCTCACAAGTCTCCAGAGCTAGAAGCAGGGCATTATCTCATCAAGCTTTTGAAATAGATAGATACTTAGGGTTTGCTGCCTTTTCATGTGTGGTGAGATAAATGTCAAGACAGAAGGGCTTAGCCCCTCTGCCTCCTTTTCTATTTCTCTCTTTTTGCCCTTGTCAGAGTAATCTGCTCCATCTCCTAACCCAGATCCTGGTGTCTGTGAGACCCAGTTTAGAAAACTCCTTGTCACTGAACGGGTTACATTGGCTCATGGAAGAGCTGACAAACACCTCCACAAGTGCAGAGTAAGGGGCAGAAATGCAGAGCCAGGAGCAGAGTAAGGACAGGGAGAGAGTGGGAAAGGGAGCGAGAGGAGACCCCCGTGTTTTCTGCTGCAATAAGGTGCTGCAGTGAGCCATCGTGTCTGGTGGAACTGCACCATTTTCTCCTTCTTGCTAAACCATCCAGGATGGGTCTGCTGAAAATATGATCAGCAGGCTAGACGAACTTTTGATCCGGTCTAATATAGGGATGCTATTGTTCTTCTTACGTCATTCTGTCTTCCTCCTTGTTTTTAGCTTTGTAAGAATCAGCCAGTGGCAGAGGGGAATTCCTGCCTATCCTAGGTTGGATTGCTGAACAACCAATTCCTGAGATGTCTTCAGTGAGGCTGAAGTCTTTCTGGATGGTTTAAGCCCGTGTCACCCTACTCACTGCACTGTCCATCTGCAGTGTGCTTCCTTCTCATTCCAAGTTCACCCTCATGTGTCACCTGTCTAGTTCAGTCTGAAGAACAGACACACAATGCTGCTACATTTTTAGTTTGAAGAGACGGTAGCTTTCATTCATCCAGGCAACAACATTGTTTTAGTCAGAAACCAAACTCGCAGGCCCATGAAGAAGAAAATATCCAGTGATAAACTAATGGTCTTTCACACCAGCTTGGAGGGGGTTCTGTAAAAGGATTCACTAAGAGAGAGAACTTGGAGAAAACTTGCAAGAGACTCAGGCTCAGAGAAGGCAGTGTTCAGGATCCATCACTAGTGACACAGGACTTCTTGCATCTCTGCAGCTAACTTCTTCTTCCAAGGTGCAGCCAACATGATGAACATATGATCACTTTCAACTGTCAGAGGCTTGTTTCCAACAACCTCAATGCTAATATTAATTTTATTATGAAATTTAGTATATTCTATGGATCGTTTCTATAAGCAGAAGAAAACCTCTTTCCTTTAAATGCCTGGAATTGTTAAGCAAACCTGATGTTAAACACAATGAACTTGAGCAAGGCTTTTTTTGTCTTGTTTCTAGTAACTACAAGAGAACAAACATTCATTTCTTTGCATTATGATGCAAATTGAAAGAATATTCTTGGTCATAATGTGAGATAGTTTACAAGGGACTGAAAAGAAGCCTTCAAAGACTATAGGTATTAGAATATGAAATGAAAAAATAGATTTGATCAAATGTTTTTGTTTATACAGGCAATAGAAAAGAAATGGAGCACCTGTACAGAACTTCACTTAGGTGTATTATTGCCATGGTGGAGAGATGATGGCCATGAATGCAGTGCTATGTAGATGAGTAGGAGAAGTAAGGGAGGCAACAAAACAAGGTACCTTAAATCCATATCTGTGCTCATTTACCTACTTCATTCCCAATCAACTTTCCAAGTAAATTAGAGAAGATGAAGAATGTCTTCAATTTATACCAGCTGTCAGTTCCCTTACACAAGTAAAATGCACAAAGAGGTACCACTGTCCTCCATGCTCTGCAGAGACCATCAAAACTCACAGCAGTAGCATCGGTGTCTCCTGAATGGTCTCCTCCGTCATCCAGGACTGTGCTATCCATACATAGGAGCGGGATTCTGTCTATGGATGCTCAGTTCTGCTCTGGAACTGCAGCAATATCTGAGCACAAGTTTCTCTTCACCATCCTCAGTTCATCTCAGCACACACATCCTTGAAGATGTCACAGAGAGGTAGTGGCAAAGTCAGCAAATAAACTGTTGATAAAGGCCCACTTCTGTTCTTTGCAAAAACTGTCTGTTTTCTCTGGCAGAGAAGATAGCAATGTCCCCTTATTGCATAGTAAGTAGAGCAAGCGTTTATTAGATGGGGGAAATAAGCAAGCTGACTCTCCTTAAAATCCATTTTGACATTTGCATTTGTTTGAATGAAAACTTTTTCATGTATTCTTGATATGAAATAGCAATGCTTCATGTTCTCCAATTATTTGTTTCTGAGTAAATTCATGTATGTGTATGTATATGTGTGTGTATATGTGTATGTATTGAAGGATAAAAATGCATGGTACAAACAATACAAATCATAGGCAGAAAAAAATATCTGCCACTAGATTTTGTCGTTCTGCTTTATAATTCACCAGAAATCAGTATCTATGTTGACGTTTCATCTTCTCGCTCCTACATCAGCTTCAATGCCATGGTCTTCTTGATGATCACGCCTACCAGAAGATGGCACTGAAAGAACTTGTCCTATAGACAGGAAGTGGAAAACTCAGATTCACAAACTGGCTTTGAGATTGTCAATGCAAAAGAAATCAAAAGGTACCTCTCCTGGATAACACTTGCCTTTAGGAAAGACTTTTCTTCTTTTTATTTTTTTTTCCATTTTATTGCCCAGCATGAAGAGGCTAAAAGCCAGCCAACCATTGTGCCTACTGAATGCTATCTTAGTTTGCCTAATACCTGCAATAATACATTGCCATTTTCTCAAGTAAGTCTTCTTATTAAACTACAACACTGCTGAGCTTTCAAACACAAGACTTTATGAGCAAAAAGGATATTTCTGGGAATTGTTATTTATAATTGCTCTTTTATGACTGGACAATCAAATTGTTTTGAATAGAGCTATATTTCTGATTGAAAAAATAAAGTTCTGCAACTTCATCTGGAAACATATTTTTTAAATTTTAGTATAAAACACGAAAGATTTTCTAGTAACATGATTATTTTCACCTTTTGAAGTAATTTTGGTAAATATTAAAGATTTTTTGGCTTCATGCTGAATTTCAGTAAAAGCAGGTTCCTGATGTAAAATGCAAAGCAGTGGTTTCAGATAGGTTCTACTACTGAATGACAGCTAGCGGGGTCTAAATCCTTCAGCATCTGTAGGAGTTAGAGACAGACAGAAGAAATTAACCATATGAAATAGTTTGTTGGAAAAGGGTAGTTATTACAGAAAATTTAGATATTGTAAGATGGAAACCTGTTCCTGTCTTTTTCTTTTCAATAGCTGTAGCTTTTCATGAACTCTGATGAAAACATCTTCGACATGATCCAAATGACACTTAAGCCTCAGGGTTCACTTCATGTCTTTTGATGCATCCCTGATCAGGCTTTGTTTTGGGATGTGTGATGGTATAGGACCATTAACTGTTACCAGTAAGTGCTAATGTTATTTACATTAAGCACAATCCTCCAGTTGGTCCATCTGTTATAAATTCCATGTTATCTGTTCTTGTTTGGGGTTTTCTCTGTACTCCAGGAAGATATCTTCTAGTTTTCTTCTGGCTTTATTTAAATGGAGTCAATTTATTATATTTATTTATGAAATACTTTCATACTTTTTTAAACTTAGCTTTCATTTTTGAAGTTATTTTTCAAGATTATTTTTGCATATGATTTTAATGTTCAGGTACAGTTTTGCACCTGAATGTTTAGCTTAGTGAATGCCTTCAACATCTTGTATTTCATACAGTGTGCCTCTTGAAAAAATCAATCTCAACATATTTTTGGATGAATTTCTGTTCTCTTTATCACGTTTGAATATCACTTTGTGTCATTTTGTTTGTTTCGTTATGTGAGAACAGTGTTGGTTTCTGTTTCCCTTGCTAAATTTCGCTTTCTTTTTCAGATCATTATCAACTAAAATGATTATTTTCAGTATTATTAATCTGCTATTTATTTCTGGTCGGAGCTCATTTCTGCCTCTGGCTGAAACGGTGCTGACATGGACAGGTTGTAGATCTATCACTATCAGCCCATAGCACTTTGTGCACAGCAATTAATTGCTATAAAGTAATAAGCAGACATAAAGCAGTCAGATTAGGATTTAGACAATGCAGTACGTTTATATTCGGGCTCTCGGCCGTTAGCTCCAGCGCGTTGCTGCGGCAGCGGTACCGAGCGCCGGGGGCAGCGATGGGTATAGCCGGGCGCGGAGCTCCATCTCCCGGGCAGCGGGGAGAGCCGCCGGGCCGAGCCCCTCCGGAGCTCCGCAACCCCCGGGGGACAGTCGGCGGCTTAGAAATGCCGGCTGGACACTTTGAAAATTGCTCCTCTCTGCTTGGGGTGTATCTCAGCCTTTCCCTGGCAGGGCAGCACGCCATGTCGCAGCTGAAGAATGTTACAGAAAATCCGAATATCTGGTTTTGGGACGGTTTCAAATCTGCAAAGCCGAGCACAAATCAAATTTGGAGAGGAAGGTTTGGGGGCAGGGGCATGTGCTGTTCCAGGTTTTGACAAGTTTCTCAGAGATCAACAGTGAACTGGCCCCAAGAAACACTCCATTTGTAAAATTTGAAGTTTCATAAATCTAGAGGAGGAGTTGAGGTTAAGTTTAGGATCTGTGTTGCAGAAGCAGGTTTTCTGCTATATTTTACAAAGCCATGAGATTGTTACAGTCATATGTGAATGCCTGGTTGTTAAACTTGGAGGAACTGTAGGTGTTTAAGCTCTCATAGACTGGCAGTTACAATTCAGTTTAGGTTTTGGAAAAGATACATTGGAGGCATCTTTCCTGTTGGATGAAGTAAGGCTCCATGAGGTAAAGGGAATCTGAAGAGGTTTAATGGTCTTATTCAAACTACCTGAGCAACAGCACAGTTCAGGTCAAGTTTAGGAAAATCAGATCCCAGCAGCAGTTTCCTGTGGTAATTGAGAGGTTCTCCAAGGAAGTCACATAGGAAGGGATTTGAATGTCTTATTTTTCATTTCCAGGCAAGTCTTGTGTTCCTTCTTCTGGGCTTACAGAAGGTGTGGATACAGGTATGGATACAGGTGTGGATTATGGGTACATGTAATACTGACAATACCCTTCTCTGGTTTGTAGGATGCTCTGAGATAAGTTCAAGCCTGAGTTTTATTGTTTGGTTCTTACTTTGCAGGAATTGTAGATGATCTTGAGTTTTCTTGAAGAAGAAGTGTAACACAAGGAGTTAAGAAAGTAAGGTTTACAGAAGTATCCTTCCCGTTGTGTTTGTCAAAGTCCCATGAGATCATTTCAGGAGTGGTCTTATGAATCTGAATGCCATATTCTTAAGTTTGGGGTAGGAATAGTACTGCTATGCTTTTGTGAAGGCTGTAGGACAGTATGAGAGAATAAGAACTGCAGGACCAGGTTTACATTGTGTTCTTGCAAGGTATCCTCAGATTATTTCAGACATTCAGCAGGTTATTTGATGAAGCCCAATGCAGTTAGCCTGGAATTGGTAGTTATGGATTTAAAAAGCTTAGTTTTTGAGGGCAGCAGGTGGTGCTTGGTCTGCATGATCATTTTAGTAGCCATTCACCATTTAACAGCTTGCTATTGCTATAGCATTTGACAGTGGGTGCTACATGCTGCCCATTTTTCACTGAGGGCTTTCAGACAAGATTATAGGTATTTGCCATGGGACTGTTGTGCAAATCACCAGGAGAACAAATAAATGACATAATTAATTAGAAGGTCAAAGATGTGCTTCTGTAGCAGCCTGCTGCAGAGGCAAGGAAGACAGAGAAGCCCCAAGCCAGGCCAAGAAGCCATGGTAGCATGGTGCATCCCTTCTCCCAGCCCTGCCAGGGAAGAGATGCTCAGCACAGGTGTGCACAGCCACTGGCACTGGCATGCATAGCAGAGTATGACTCCAGCCAGACAGGGCCGATTAGGATGTGAAAAACACACACGCACAAAATAGCTAATGCTTTGCTGTCAAAATACACCAAGGAAATATGCAGGTTATGAAGGTTTCTTTATTTTACCTGGAAGTTCTGTGTT
>NW_010393673.1:57221-58961 GCF_000710305.1 Buceros rhinoceros silvestris | reverse complement strand
CCTGCTGAAGATTTTGATCTCAGATCGACCAGCACAGACAGCTCTGAAGAGCAGAAGGACAGTTCTTTGACTTGTCTCATGTAGCATGTAAAGGCACCTGCAGATAACTGCTAACAGCAAGGGACTAAGAATCTCACATTGCTTGGAAATCAAAAAAGCCATCGATCATTGTTTTTGCTTACTATACCCTGCAAAAGAAAAGGTGGTGGTGTCACAGATATGTATCCTTGATAGTTGTTGACAACTCAAAAGCATGTCCCTAACTCCACCGGGGCCACTGGCAATGCTCTGTCTCCTCTGACCGACAGCCCCCAGGTAATGTCCAGACATATCAGCATGTGGTCAGAGGATGTGACTCTTGAGGCCCAGGTGCAATCAAGTCCTCTAATACAAGAAGGGAGCTATGTCTACAAGGCTCTGAGACACCTACAGTAATATAACACACAAAACAGAAAGACTTTCTCTGAAATAGCATCTTTCGGTAGTTGCTGCGTGCTGCTCCTGTCCCCGTTCAGTGAAGAGAATCCCCACCTGTGCTGTGACTCTTGCAAACGTCGCGGGGTACAGCACCTGCTGACTGGTTGTGTGTGTGCTTGTATGTATGTAGTTATCAAGTATGAACCCATTCAAAATGTGGAGAAGTTTTAAATCTAAATTCCTAATTAAAATATTTTCTTATTAATTGGAAGCGTATTTTATTTTCTGAAAGCACTAATATTACCTTGACATAACATAACACATCTTGACTCTTGGAAGAGGGCTTACAGGTTCCAGACATTGACATAGCTTTTCAAAAACTTTTAAAATGAAACTGTTTCTCTTAGATGCCACCAAGTTTTTTGAAATGTTCCCTCCCGTAGCTCCTCTAGAAGTTCGGCACTTTCACGATATGTGGTGTTTTCAGTGCTGACGCTTGGTGGTGCTGCAGTTAAGAGGTTCATACTTTTCTGTAGCTGTTTCTCTGCTGTGCCTGGTTTGTTCCTCTCCTACATTTGCATATACTGCTTGGGCCATCGAAGTCCCTGAGGAAAACATTATTCACGTTCCTGAGGAACCACGATCCATCTTTCAGCAGTTCTTAAGTTTATGATAACAACTGGGATAATAATAATAAATAATACTAAATACTAATACTAATACTGCCTTTATGGTGCAGATTTCCTTACAAAATGTGTAAGCATCATTCCAGTGATTCCAGTACAAATACAGGCATAGTCCAATAGTTATAAGTGTCAACACAGAGGGGAAGCTCTGAAAGGGACCTTGAGAGGTTCTGGAGTCCATCCTCTTCATGCAGGAGCAAGGATAGCTGGAGGTCTGCCCAACTTCTTGAATACCAGTGTAGGCTTCATAGAAATGCCTCAAGTGCTTCTGTGTTTTTCCATACATGTTTCCCAAATGGGATCTTTGCCTAAGTAAAGACGCGAGACAAGGCACGTGGGTTTTAGGTGTTCCAGTCTCACAGTCAAGAAATGGTCATATCTTCCGGTGAGTATTGGGAAAGAGATCCTTGCTTGTCCCAGCATTTCTGTGGGGCTCATCTGTAAGTTCCCAGGTGCTGGAGGAACCACAGAAGACATCAGGAGCTGTGCAGATGTCCTGCTCCGAGAGTCTCCAGGTTTTCCTCCTAACACCCCAGAAACTTGGCATGCCCACTGGTTTTCCACCTGCAAGAGCCCTTACAGATGCTCAGAGGATCCTGGAGTGATCAGCAACAAGATTTTGGTGTTGCAAAGGAGG
>NW_010393673.1:55778-57123 GCF_000710305.1 Buceros rhinoceros silvestris | reverse complement strand
GGATGTGCAGTCCTGCATGGGAGGCAGGCAATTCTGCAGTGAGAAGCTGTCTCTCTGTTCCCATTCTCACTGGCTCAGTCTTCCACCTTTGCACAGCAACAGCCTGTTTCAGGCAGGAAATAACCTGTAGGGACAAATGATCTTAATTATTAGGACAAAGATTACTTGTTTAAGAGCAGAGTCTTACCATTAATACAAAAAATAATCAAGACATGATGTTGTAATTAAATTGAATCTGTTCTTTCCTCCCCAAAGATTTCCCTTTAAATCTAATTTATTATTTGGTTGGTTAATTAGTATTAAAGACACAAAGAAGTGGCAGTGCAAACATGATAAGCATGAGCGAGAGCATGACTACCATTATGGGCTTCCTGGGAAGCAGTCAGGTTACAGGCTCCAAAAAGCAACACTTAACAGACAAAATGCAGTGAACATACCCACACCAAAGGAATAAGGTTATGAAGCACAACAAAAGTGCTCCTGTCGAAACAGTGGAGGCACTAAGCTGACGTGGAAAAACTGCCTGTCTAGGCAGGAAAATATGTTCACATTTGGTGGTACTGTGTGCTGAAAGCCTCAAAACACATGGTAGGATCAAATTTGTCTTTGGAAATGTGTTTTAATGCTTTTTAGCATGCAAGCTTCATATTCCATTGCTCTTAGTAGATAAAAGTGAGCTGCTTGTCACATCCTGCTGCTTTGCAGAGGTTGATTTTGTATGCGTGGAATTTGAATTTGGGACAGACAGAGGGAATTATGTGCCTGCAGGAAAAAAACAGAAGCCCATCATCAGATTGTGAATGGGATAAATTAGAACATATACCACTTACTAAAACTCTTAAAAACATTTAAAAAAAAATAAGGAAAAAAAAGGTTGAAAGGTCTTTTTTTTTTTTCCAGAAGAACAACACGTTTGTTTATTTGGTTTTTTATTTGTTTTTATTGTAGCTGTAATTCCCTCTTTATGTGAATATCTAAAGATTGGATGTTTCCTAACAGAAGGATTTTTGTTTAACCTTTGCCCGTGCAATAAAGTCTGTTTTCCTTTGCACCCTGAGGTTGTCCTTTTTACCAAAGAATTATATTACATGTGATTTTCCCTTGGAAATTAGAGAGCAACCCTGCCTTTTCTGGGAAGTGAGAGAGTAAAACCTAGTCTGTCTGACATATTGAAAGGGATTTCTGCACTCCTCTTCAGAACTGTGCTCCAGTTTATTTTAAATCAGCTTTAAAGTCAATGCCAAACATTGCCTGAACTCTCTTATTTCAGTCTACAATACACATAGTAACTTTTAAGTCATGAATTTACAGATGCGTATTTACAGATGCACTTGTATATCCTTTT
>NW_010393673.1:50888-55686 GCF_000710305.1 Buceros rhinoceros silvestris | reverse complement strand
CTGCTGAAACTCACTTACCATGACATGGGAAAACTCCAGGAAGATTTTGCCACTGTTCTCTAAGAACCCATTTTGAGAATCTATTACAGTACTTTTTTGTCAGGAAGAGGTGTTTTTTTTTAAATGTACTTTCCACTTTCATTCACAGAGAGATATGTACCTGTAAGCAAGGTGTATAAGCATTTATTTCTTCTTTTCATGAGTGTCCCATATAGTCTTGTCAGAAGATTTGATATAGACACTCCATGTTTTCAGGATGTTTTTCATCTCCCAGGGCTGGATGCAAGCTGGACCTTTCAAAGGGAACTGAAGCCACAAGTCTCCTGAAGAAAAACAAGCAACAATTCTTTGGACACCACATAACCTGTGCATACCTAGCTTATCCCAAAAGAAGCAACTCAGGAGAAAATAAAAGCAGATGTTGCCAGTATCTTGCTCAGCCAGAGCCCTGAGATGGCCAAGATGCTTTTGCATCTTCCTGGTGCTGGTCCTCTCTGGCAGGGCCTCTGTCTTGGTCAGGGACACTCTGGAGAGAGCTTGTACCTCCTCCTGGATTTGGGTGAGGGCAGACTGTGCATTTATCTTGTTTTGTATGCGTTACTACTCATGTTATTGAATCCGTAATAAAAAATCTGTAGGAGGAAAGTAAAGATTGCATGGATTTAGATTTTAGAAGGTGAAAGCTGTATAAAAATATAGTTTTATTAGAAAAACTATTTTAGATAGCCAGACCAAAGTGATTCATTCCCTTTTGAATGAGACCTTCATGACAAAAGGTAATTTTCGTCGTGAATGAAGGAAAACTTGCTGTAAACCGTCACTTAATAAGAGTATAATATGCACTCAGACTTAAATAAAGACAAACAAGAGAGAGTCTGAGAAGGACCTCAACCTCAGATCAAACTTCACTGTAATTTTATATATACAAATAATTTTATTATTATTATGGCGCAAATCATTCTGCAGGATTATGAGAAAACTGGTATCAGCATACAGGTAATTCACAAAGCAGAAACCACCAGTGAGGGATTAAGCTTTCTCTCAATATTTAGAGTAGGCTCATATGAAAGTTGGGGACAAACATTTTAGTATGGCCTGTTGCAACAGGACAAGAGGTGATGGTTGATGATTTTAAACTGAAAGAGGGGAGGTTTAAACTAGATATAAGGAAGACATTTTTTACAATGAGGGTGGCAAAATACATTGCCCAGGAAGGTGGTAGATGCCCCATCCCTGGAAACATTTAAGGTCAAGTTGGAGGAGACTCTGAGCAACCTGATCTAGCTGAAGATGCCCTTGCTCACTGCAGAGGGGTTGACCTAGATGACATTTGAAGGTCCCTTCCAACCCAAACAGTTCTATGATTCTGCGATTCTATGATTTTTCCAGGACAGATGATCTAATATAAGGACTGTGTACAGGAGGCAGTGGGAAGTGGATAATGCCATTCACGATCAAAACGAATGCTCCCCAAGGAAGCTTTACTGGCTGGCAGACATTGGCTATAATATCATGAACTGCTCAGGAAGAGTAGCTATATACAAACACTCCTTCTCAGACCTCCTGCATGATTGGGCACTGTGGCCCAAACATAGCACCTATGCATCTCTAGGTTGGGCTTCCCCTGCCAGAGCACAACCTTTAGGATTCCATTTCATATGGACATTGCTGTGAAAGATGCGAAATACACCGTAGGAGACACTGTCTTGCTGGACATGTAAGAAACACCTTGTCTTGCTGGAGCAGTTCTGACAGCTGCTGACTGCAGCAGGAGCAGCTGCCTGGTGTTCCCACAATAACCCTAGCTCTGATTGAAGGTCTAAGCCCTCTGCTTCTGCAAAATTAATAGCTGTGGGATATAAAGCCTTTTTTCCTTCTTGTTGTTGCTGTTTGCTTGTTAGATTTTTTTTTTAAAAAAAGGGTATAAGGCTTTTTTTAATGCAGTTTCTGACCTAGCTTCATGATTTGTACAAACGGTTCTCAACAGCCTTGGTGCACACCAGTGACAGAATTGCTTTTCATAAATTACTGCACATAAATACATATAAATGCCTTCTTAAAATGTCCTGGTCCTCAAGACTTGACTCTTACTGGTTCATGTAGAATACAACGCTCCTAACCAGGGCTGGAAATTAAGTGATTGACTGAAGCATGTATGGCTCAGCTTACTATGTTTGCCGGCTCCAGACTGTGGTGACGTACCGCCAAGGCAGATGGGTGAACCTCGACAGTGGATTAGTCTCTTAACTGCAGCACCATTAATTTTCCCACTTAAATCTTCTCTTTAAGACCTTCTGCTGTTGCCTTACCTGTGTACTTGTAACTTAAAATCTGACTTCCCAAGGCAGGTGGTTTTACAGCTTCAGCGGCTGACATCCTGCAAGACACAGAGTTTTCATCAAACAGCAGAAATGCCCCAGGACAGAAAGATTTCTGGAGGGCACAGGAAAATTTCCCCTCATGTATTTAAATGCAAAAAAGCATATGTGATGAGCTGTCAAGGCCATAACAGAGAGATGTATCTGTCTATCTCCTTTTCCTTCATGTTCTCAGGAAGAGCTTGGCTGCAATCATGGGTGTGAGGAGGTCTGGGTGGCCATGGACAGCAGGTGCAGTTCATACTAAGAGCTCTCCGGTCTTTTGAAAAGGGTAACTTATATTAAAACATGGTCTGGTTGCTGCTGATGAGCAGTCAGGAGGTTTTGACAGAAATCTTCCCTTCTGAAAGTTGTTTCCTGTTATTATTTTGGCTTTAGATTTCATTTGCAGGCTGCTGAAGAATGCTTTCTCTGTGCTTTGTGCTCTGGCTGAACCTTGTAGCATGCTATAACACTCAGAGTAAATTTTGGTTTGTGTACCCTGCGCCTTCTTTTTTACAAATTTTTCTTCTCTCCAACTGCTCAGGACTCGACGCTGTTGCTTGTTGAAACAAAAATTTATACTTCCCCCCCATTCCCATATTTCTTTCACTTTTCAGGACAAAAAACTTGCAATTATTTTCTAGTTTAAGTTTTGTTTGCTTGTTTTTTTAACTGTACATTGCAAAAAAATTTCTGCAAATGCCCAAACATTTTAGGATGTGCATCTTTTTCTGCAGTAAAGCACCATGGGGATTGGGCTGTTTCAGAGCCTGTTGCTCCAATGTGAGGGTACCTGATCCCTCATCTTTTACTAGCCGCCTATCGCGCACTGCAGTGTCTTAGTGAAAGTTTACACTCCAGGGAGAAGAGAGCCTGGGAACAGCTTTCTCTTCTGCAGGAGGTTTACGCTTACTCTGCTTTAAAACAATGGCTTTTCTGCTCTAAAAATGTAGTTTATTATATCTTAAAAATAACCTGTGCCTGTGCTATGCCTGAAGCATACACAGTATTTCTCCCAGGCAAAATGAGACAGCAGTGAGCCATGGCTGAGGGAACAGCATATGAGAAGAAAACATGTTTTTATCAAAATGTCTTTACATACTTTTGGCAGTGAATTACAGCTGCCAGTGGGTCAGGCTCAGAAACACATGAGGCTGTGTTATATCTTGTGACTGGCCACACGGTGTAGGAACCCCCAGGCTGTTTCATGTAGAGGATAACTTAGGTCTAGAAGGACTTTGTGCACCATCTAGGGGTCACCTTCCAGGTGACCAGGTCATTGTGTCAGTGGCTGGGCCACCGTGTGGGGACTGGTGCTGGCCAGCGCTCCTCTCCTCACATGGCTGTCCATTCTCCCACAGAGAGCATGGGCGGGGAGTGGTTTAGCTTTCTGTTCCATAAGAAACGTGTTCTCGTTGCCCAGGAGCTGGGTTGGCAAAGCCGCCAGTTCCCTCACGACAGCATCGGACTGCCAGGCACCAGTGCATGACCATGCCTTCTCCATGCTGAATGGGAGGAAGAGGTGGTGCATGGGCAACACCCTATGTTGTCAGCGCGGAGGGACCAAGGCAGAGTGCCACTTGCACATGCTATTTCACGCAGCTCTGCCATCAGAAGGCTGCTCTCAGAAATGTTCACTGAAGTGAACCAGCAGCCCTTGCTTTTGCTGATGCCCCCTTTTGTGGCAAAAGCTGCAGTCGTGGGTGTGGATGAATCACAAGTCCAGGACTGCTTTGGGGTGTATTCGCTGCATGCCTGCTCTCAGCTCCTCTGGCCGTTAACCCATGATCTTACAGCCTGCCCTGCCCACTGCCTCATGCGACTCTGGAAAACAGAAGCCTTTGCTCCTGAGAACTGCAGCTTTCTGTCACCCAAAAATACACATCTCATCATGCATCACTTGTGCCACTACTTCTGCTGCCCATCCTAGAGGGGCTCTGCTTGCTCAGTCCCTGCTTGATATTCTGAGCCGGAGTGACTTTCTGGAAACAGGCAGTCCTGTGAGCCGTTTCCTGTGGACTTGCTTGGACACATTTTGTGTCTGCTGAACTGCAAGTTCCATTTAAAGCAATTTTCCATGAACAGGGCAATCAGAGCAGCCGTCTCCTGAGTGGCATCCCCGGTGTCTAGCAAAGGGTGGTCTCTCATGATGGCTCATCTCTCATCGGGGTCATTAATGTGCCTCTCCCCTCTCCCAGCTGCCTTCATGTGGTGTGTGTGGGTATTTAATTTTCTGCCCTCCCTCCTAAATGAGGCAGAAATATGCCGGTGGTTTAACACCAGCTCGGGAAGGAGAACAAGTTGGTGGTGGGCACAGAGCCTAGTTTCCTGAGGAAACCAGCCCAGGAACAGGACAGATGTGTATATAGTAGGAGGCTTACAGTTTTATCTGCTTTATGATAAAGCAGTGCCATGGAAAGTAGCAGGGTACAGGGAAA